>NC_059215.1:50247988-50377988 GCF_020615455.1 Coregonus clupeaformis
TCCAAATCAGAGCCCCAGATGATGAAAAAAATAGAATTACATCAAAACATACAAAAGGAACTGGAATTCTGCTTATCAAAGCCAGAAATGAACAGACGCTGTGAGCTTTCATACATAGAGGACAAGTTATTCTCTGAGGAAATTAGACAGTTTGATCTCCTTGACCTACGCCATCTTGTGTGTGTGTGTGAGATGAGAAGCACATGATTACCTCAGCGAGTCTGTCTGCAGGGTATGTGGTGTAACAGATCTCAGTGTAAAGGAAGCAGCATGGACTCAGACTAACCCAACAACCCAGGTGACCTTCCTTTACCATCACTGTTACAGGATGTACACATAGACACACACAGTAGTAGAGACAACACGAGAGAGTGCCCAGAGCCAGAGAGTATACCCGTTTCAAATCTCTTTGGTTACCGCAGATTTGTCAATGAGTGTTATTGTTGGCTTACATGTGAAAGGGTTCATGGCTGTTTAGTGTGAAAATGAATACTTCCCCTGGGTTTCAATCACTAATACTTTTATGCTGGATTTACTAAAATCCAAAGAAAGAAAGACAAAACTGACTTGGAAGATCCAACAGTGAAAAGTGAACTGAGAGAGCGAAAGCCCTCATGGAGGTGTTCCTCTGTAACTGTCAGATGAGCCACGACCACACGGGCTATATTTAGCCCAGGAAGAGCGCAGAGTTGTTTGGCCACATCCCGACCCCACTGCCTGCTGTCTGGCCAGGCCCACTGGCTCCAACTGCCGGGAAGGTGAGGGTTTGGCACAGATTCTTCTTCAGGCGTGCCAAGGAGGGGTTCCTCTTCCGTCCCCGCTCCCCACCCCCACCAACTCTACATGATCATCCACACCAGGAGGTCAAAACCAACCAGGACTCAGGGGTAGACGTACCATACCATACCAAATAAAACATATCATACTAATTGGAGTGTCCCGGATTTACATTTACTATGATATGTTACGTTTTGTATGGTATGTATTAATTTGTGGATGTTCATCATCCATTTCGTATGACATTATCTTACGAATTCCAATTTGTTGTGGCTAACGTTAGCTAGGTGGCTAACTCTAACATTAGCTAGGTTGCTAACTCTAACGTTAGCTAGGTGGATAACGTTAGGTAGGTTGGGTTTAAGGGTTAAGGTTAGGAGTTAGGTTGAAGGGTTAAGGTTAGGGGAAGGGTTAGCTAACGTGTTAAGTAGTTGCGAAGTTGCTAACTAGCTAGAATGCTAAAGTTGTCCGTGATGAGATTCGAACACACAACCTTTGGGTTGCTAGATGTTCACGTTAGGTAGGTTGGGGTTAAGGGTTAAGGTTAGGAGTTAGGTTGAAGGGTTAATGTTAGGGGAAGGGTTAGCTAACATGTTAAGTAGTTGCTAACTAGCTAGAATGCTAAAGTTGTCCGTGATGAGATTCGAACACACAACCTTTGGGTTGCTAGACGTTTGCGTTACACGCCTACCCATCCAACCACCCTACTTTCGTTTCTGCCTTAAGTAACATTCTGTCTTATGTAACCATACCAAACGTAACATACACTAATTTGAGTGTCCCGGATTTACGTATACTATGTTACTTCTAGTCTATGAGACCAGGCTGTCAAAGCCAACACCCACTAGAGGAACTGAAACCTGACCATTTCTGTGAATGGTGGGAGAACGGAAAGTAGTGAGGAAGAGACAAGTGAGAAATTTTAGAAAGAGTGTTGAGAGAGTGGATTGGGTTGACTTATTCAGAGAGAGAACTTGACCGCAGCCTCATAAGCACACTTTCAGAACTTGTTGGTCACTGCATTGATCATTGTTGTTGGCCACCGTACTTAGTCTTGTTTGAGCAGTTGGCTATGCAAGGAGCTATGCTATTCAACGGAACACCTCCCTCCTCACTCCCCTTTCTACACGACTATCTGGTCCTGCCTGTAGGAGGGTCTCCCCCTTCCTCCCCTGTCACTCTTTGTCAATGTGGTTAGTAAAGCATGACTTGCCAACCTCCACTGTGGAGTCACTTCACTATCGCTAAGGGCGAATTCCACTGTTGCAAGTGAAACTCCCTCCCTCCCTCCCTCCCCTCACAGCCTTCACTGCCCTCACTGCCTTCACTGCCCTCACAGCCTTCACTGCCCTCACAGCCTTCACTGCCCTCGCTGCTCTCAGTGCCCTCACAGCCTTCACTGCCCTCGCTGCTCTCAGTGCCCTCACAGCCTTTACTGCCCTCGCTGCTCTCAGTGCCCTCACAGCCTTCGCTGCCCTCGCTGCTCTCAGTGCCCTCACAGCCTTCACTGCCCTCGCTGCTCTCAGTGCCCTCACTGCTCTCGCTGCCCTCGCTGCTCTCACTGCCCTCACTGCTCTCACTGCCCTCGCTGCCTTCACTGCCCTCAGGCCTAGTGCTGCCTAGCGCACCACATTTCAGCAGCAGCAGCGCCTCTTGTGACTGTGAAAGGGTTAAAACAACTCCACATGCAGGAGCCAGGGCAGTGTACAAGATGACCCCTGACCCCACAGGAAAGGAATGTGGAAGCTCTTTCATCTTGGACAAAACCAAAGACACTTGAACAGTTGGAAAGTGGAGGGGAATTTCTGTTCTAGGTTTTAGACTAGACAGTTGCATGTGAAAGTGTTTTCTCAGAGAGAAACCTTTTATACACCGTAGTCTTGTTAAACAACATCCTGCTGTCCATGTAGTTCTCTGTCAGGGGTAGTCCTATTGTTTTGGCCTGTTTGTGATGGGCCTGTGATGCGATACTCTTCCTGCATGCAGATTTGCTATCTCAGTAGATTCTATTTTTGTCTGCAATGCATGGAAACACTCAGCACTGACAATTGTCAGCGTGGACAGTAGTTTACTCTGCCCCTGGGTAGGCAATGCTTTACTCTGCCCCTGGGTAGGCAATGCTTTACTCTGCCCCTGGGTAGGCAATGCTTTACTCTGCCCCTGGGTAGGCAATGCTTTACTCTGCCCCTGGGTAGGCAATGCTTTACTCTGCCCCTGGGTAGGCAATGCTTTACTCTGCCCCTGGCCCCTGGGTAGGCAATGCTTTACTCTGCCCCTGGGTAGGCAATGCTTTACTCTGCCCCTGGGTAGGCAATGCTTTACTCTGCCCCTGGGTAGGCAATGCTTTACTCTGCCCCTGGGTAGGCAATGCTTTACTCTGCCCCTGGGTAGGCAATGCTTTACTCTGCCCCTGGGTAGGCAATGCTTTACTCTGCCCCTGGGTAGGCAATGCTACCACATGATGAAATCATTGTGCATGGGCTTATTATTTATAGACATTCCCAGTGAATATACAGAACCATTTGGGCAATGGTTACCATGTCCATTCTCTGGGACACAGATGTCAATTCAACGTTGGTTCATCCTAATTTCATTGAAATGATGGGAAACAGCGTTGATTCAACTAGTGTGCGCCCAGTGGGAAAGCATTGCGGTGCTTCACTCTGCTTTGCTATGGCTATCCTGACCACTATCCTGACTACTATCCTGACCACTATCCTGACCACTATCCTGACCACTATCCTGACCACTATCCTGACCACTATCCTGACCACTATCCTGACTACTATCCTGACCACTATCCTGACCACTATCCTGACCACTATCCTGACCACTATCCTGACCCCTATGCTGACTACTTGGAAGGTTAGGTGGTTGAGAGATTGGCACCATTTTGTTGCTTGGAGTGCTTGGACATGAAGGTTCCGACCAGGGAGCATCTGGTTCCCACACCGTGGTCCCTGCCGGGTCCGGCGAGAGGCGGAACCTGATGTGTCAGGGGGAACAAACAAAGACAAATAAAGAACTAAGTAAAAGGACATTAAATCATCAGAGGAACGTAGCGTGTGTAATCCATACACATCTCAAAGACCAGAAGGCCACACAGTATGAAGCTGTTAGTGGATGATAAATGACGGAAAGCAATCTGTATGGTTTCACTGCACGTACTGTACTGATGTGTGGGCAGCTTTTTAGAATGGGAACTGTACATTATTCTAATGGAATGGAATGAAGGGGTGCAGCTAGTCACGGCAGAGATGGAGAGCGTATGGAGATGCTGGTAAGGAGGATGTTCCTTTGAGTTTCGGGAGGTTCTCATGTCAGATGGCGGGGTAGTTCTAAGTAGGGATTGATGGAAGTGTTGGTTACTACTATACATTTTGGGGCTGATGAAGAGGTCTTATGTGGAGCTCAGTTGTGTGTTGGTGGTGGTGCGTTATTAGTCCTGAAATGATGAAATGGCATAGCAGAAACTAGTCTTGTTGTTAAGTTTTGAAGGGGGCTGGTCCTGGTGTAGATGCTAGGTGTTTGATGTAGGAAGCGTTAGTTATTGGATGTTAGGTATGTAATGCCCTGGACAGGTGGGGCAGGGGTCAGGGGTGAGTGTAGTGTACTCCGTGTGGCAGGGGTCAGGGGTCATGGGGTCAGTGTAGTGTACTCCGTGTGATGCCAGCCAGGAATGTGCGTTGTTGTGCGGCTCCACAATAGGCCAGGACTCCCTGGGGCTGGTCAGTGGGAGGAGTGTCATCCCCCCTGAACCCATCCTGCTGTGTAATGGGCTCCCCACCACGCCACAGCTGTCAGCTACTCTTAACCACATCTATAAACACATACACATACACACACACACACACACACACACACACACACACACTCTCTCTCTCTCTCTCTCTCTCTCTCTCACACACACACACACACAATGGCTCACACACACACACTGATGTCTCTCATATATTCATACCATTCAGACCTGTACCCTCTCAGTCTCTCTCAGAGAATCCCAGAGATCACAGTGCACCTATCAGCAGAGAGGGGGTAGTGGGAACAGGGTTAGTGTGTGTGTGTGTGTGTGTGTCTCGTATGTGAGTGTGTGCACGCACTTATTTACACTGAGTGTACAAAACATTATGAGCATGACATAGACTGACCAGGTGAATCCAGGTGAAAGCTATGATCCCTTATTGATGTCACTTGTTAAATCCACTTCAATCAGTGTAGATGAAGGGGAGGAGACAGGTTAATGAAGGATTTTTAAGCCTTTAGACAATTGAGACATGTATTGTGTATGTGTGCCATTCAGAGGGTGAATGGGCAAGATAAAATATTTAAGTGCCTTTGAACGGGGTATGGTAGTAGGTGCCAGGCGCACCGGTTTGTGTCAAGAACTGCAACTCTGCTGTGTTTTTCACGCTCAACAGTTTCCAGTGTGTGTCAAGAGTGGGGGCACAGGTGACAGTGTGGTTAGTAGGAGCCAGGTCAGGGTGACCTTGGACTTGACCATGTGACTTAGCTGTGTGGGAGGAGAGGGGTCCTCGAGGCTGAAGAGGTGACTGAAAGACATGGTGCAACAGGGGTTACTTACGTGGTGTAAGAAATGTATCCATGCTTGACATGACTGTAAGTCGCTTTGGATAAAAAGCGTCTGCTAAATGGCATATTATTATTATTATTATTATTATTATTATTATTATTATTATTATTATTATTATTATTATTATTATATGAAATATCACTCAGAAATGAAACTTTATCCAGACATGTAACTACAGTATCACTCACAAACGGTTGGATTTTCATTTTAAACTGACCCAATTAGACCAGTGTTGTTTCTTATTTAAAAGGTGGTTTGAGGAATCTGAAGAACTTCGGCAGATAGACAGGTACTGCTGCAGCCAGTCATTTATGGCGTAAACACCCCCCGTCATACCTTAGGGGCCGAGTGTGATTCACTGTTTTCTTTAGGATTATGTGAGCCTTATCCAGCTTCATAACATGTACATGCATGTACACACACACACACACACACACACACACACACACACACACACACACACACAACCAACGCCTGCTTTGTGCACCCTGCAGTTCGTTTTGAAGTCACACGCACAACATGATGAGGACGTGTATGAAGCCACGCACACAACATGATGAGGACGTGTATGAAGCCACGCACACAACATGATGAGGACGTGTATGAAGCCACGCACACAACATGATGAGGACGTGTATGAAGCCACGCACACAACATGATGAGGACGTGTGTGAAGCCACGCACACAACATGATGAGGAGCGTGTATGAAGCCACGCACACAACATGATGAGGGCGTGTATGAAGCCACGCACACAACATGATGAGGACGTGTATGAAGCCACGCACACAACATGATGAGGACGTGTATGAAGCCACGCACACAACATGATGAGGATGTGTATGAAGCCACGCACACAACATGATGAGGACGTGTATGAAGCCACGCACACAACATGATGAGGACGTGTATGAAGCCACGCACACAACATGATGAGGACGTGTATGAAGCCACGCACACAACATGATGAGGACGTGTATGAAGCCACGCACACAACATGATGAGGACGTGTATGAAGCCACGCACACAACATGATGAGGACGTGTATGAAGCCACGCACACAACATGATGAGGGCGTGTATGAAGCCACGCACACAACATGATGAGGACGTGTATGAAGCCACGCACACAACATGATGAGGACGTGTATGAAGCCACGCACACAACATGATGAGGACGTGTATGAAGCCACGCACACAACATGATGAGGACGTGTATGAAGCCACGCACACAACATGATGAGGACGTGTATGAAGCCACGCACACAACATGATGAGGACGTGTATGAAGCCACGCACACAACATGATGAGGACGTGTATGAAGCCACGCACACAACATGATGAGGACGTGTATGAAGCCACGCACACAACATGATGAGGACGTGTATGAAGCCACACACACAACATGATGAGGACGTGTATGAAGCCACGCACACAACATGATGAGGACGTGTATGAAGCCACGCACACAACATGATGAGGACGTGTATGAAGCCACGCACACAACATGATGAGGACGTGTATGAAGCCACGCACACAACATGATGAGGACGTGTATGAAGCCACGCACACAACATGATGAGGACATGTATGAAGCCACGCACACAACATGATGAGGACGTGTATGAAGCCACACACACAACATGATGAGGACATGTATGAAGCCACACACACAACATGATGAGGACGTGTATGAAGCCACACACACACACACACACACACACACACACACAACCAACGCCTGCTTTGTGCACCCTGCAGTTCGTTTCGAAGCCACACACACAACATGATGAGGACATGTATGAAGCCACACACACAACATGATGAGGACGTGTATGAAGCCACGCACACAACATGATGAGGACGTGTATGAAGCCACGCACACAACATGATGAGGACGTGTATGAAGCCACGCACACAACATGATGAGGACGTGTATGAAGCCACGCACACAACATGATGAGGACGTGTATGAAGCCACGCACACAACATGATGAGGGCGTGTATGAAGCCACGCACACAACATGATGAGGACGTGTATGAAGCCACGCACACAACATGATGAGGACGTGTATGAAGCCACGCACACAACATGATGAGGGCGTGTATGAAGCCACGCACACAACATGATGAGGACGTGTATGAAGCCACGCACACAACATGATGAGGACGTGTATGAAGCCACGCACACAACATGATGAGGACGTGTATGAAGCCACGCACACAACATGATGAGGACGTGTATGAAGCCACGCACACAACATGATGAGGACGTGTATGAAGCCATGCACACAACATGATGAGGACGTGTATGAAGCCACGCACACAACATGATGAGGACGTGTATGAAGCCACGCACACAACATGATGAGGACGTGTATGAAGCCACGCACACAACATGATGAGGACGTGTATGAAGCCACGCACACAACATGATGAGGACGTGTATGAAGCCACGCACACAACATGATGAGGGCGTGTATGAAGCCACGCACACAACATGATGAGGACGTGTATGAAGCCACGCACACAACATGATGAGGACGTGTATGAAGCCACGCACACAACATGATGAGGACGTGTATGAAGCCACACACACAACATGATGAGGACATGTATGAAGCCACGCACACAACATGATGAGGACGTGTATGAAGCCACACACACAACATGATGAGGACATGTATGAAGCCACGCACACAACATGATGAGGACGTGTATGAAGCCACACACACACACACACACACACACACACACACACAACCAACGCCTGCTTTGTGCACCCTGCAGTTCGTTTCGAAGCCACGCACACAACATGATGAGGACATGTATGAAGTCACGCACACAACATGATGAGGACGTGTATGAAGCCACGCACACAACATGATGAGGATGTACAGTACCAGTCAAAAGTTTGGACACACCTACCCATTCAAGGGTTTTTCTTTATTTTTACTATTTTCTACATTGTAGAATAATAGTGAAGACATCAAAACTACGAAATAACACATGTGGAATCATGTAGTAACCAAAAAAGTGTTAAACAAATCAAAATATATTTTAGATTTTAGATTCTTCAAAGTAGCCACCCTTTGCCTTGATGACAGTTTTGCACACTCTCTGACATTCTCTGAACCAGCTTCACCTGGAATGCTTTTCCAACAGTCTTGAAGGAGTTCCTACATATGCTGAGCACTTGTTGGCTGCTTTTCCTTCACTCTGCGGTCCAACTCATCCCAAACCATCTCAACTGGGTTGAGGTCTGGTGATTGTGGAGGCCAGGTCATCTGATGCAGCACTCCATCACTCTCCTTCTTGGTAAATTAGCCCTTACACAGCCTGGAGGTGTTGGGTCATTGTCCTGTTGAAAAACAAATGATATAATTCTAAATAAATCACAGACAGTGTCACCAGCAAAGCACCCCCACACCATCACACCTCCTTCTCCATGCACCCACTCTCACAAATTTGAGGTTGGAACCACAAATCTCAAATTTGGACTCATCAGACAAAAGGACAGATTTCCACCAGTCCAATGTCCATTGCTCATGTTTCTTGGTCCAAGCAAGACTCTCATTCTTATTGGTGTCCTTAAGTAGTAGTTTCTTTGCAGCAATTCGACCATGAAGGCCTGATTCACACAGTCTCCTCTGAACAGTTGATGTTGAGATGTGTTTGTTACTTGAACTCCATGAAGCATTTATTTGGGCTGCTATTTCTGAGGCTGGGAACTCTAATGAACTTAGCCTCTGCAGCAGAGGTAACTCTGGGTCTTCCTTTCCTGTGGCGGTCCTCTTGAGTGCCAGTTTCATCATAGCGCTTGATGGTTTTTGCAACTGCTCTTGAAGAAACTTTCAAAGTTCTTGAAATTTTCCGGATTGACTGACCTTCATGTCTTAAAGTAATGATGGACTGTCATTTATTTTTGCTTATTTGAGCTGTTCTTGCCATACTATGGACTTGGTCTTTTACCAAATAGGGCTATCTTCTATATACCTTGTCACAACACAACTGATTGGCTCAAACGCATTAAGAAGGAAAGAAATTCCACAAATTAACTTTTAACAAGGCACACCTGTTAATTGAAATGCATTCCAGGTGACTACCTCATGAAGCTGGTTGAGAGAATGCCAAGAGTGTGCAAAGCTGTCATCAAGGCAAAGAGTGGCTACTTTGAAGAATCTCAAATATAAAATATAACACTGTTTGGGTTACTACATGATTCCATATGTGTTATTTCATAGTTTTGATGTCTTCACTATTATTCTACAAAGTAGAAAATAGTAAAAAATAAAGAAAAACCCTTGAATGAGTAGGTGTGTCCAAACTTTTCACTGGTACTGTACATGATAACGTGTGGCTAACGCTCAGTGGATAAGACATTGCCATTTTACATAGATAAATACTGGGATGGCTGAATGACTCAACTACTGGAAATGAAGTCTTAAAAAGACGTTCCTATTAGTCACGTTTCATTTGTGTACCACTATGCCACATTGTCCTTTAGTGCCCTCTAGTGCCCAACTGGTGTTTGAACTGGAACTCTGCTCTGTCAAAAAGTTTGAAGTCAAGTCTGTTTTTCAATTTTCAGAACAGAAAAACAACATCAGTCCATAAGCTCAGATTTGGGGCTGGATTCATTATTATTTTTATTTTTTTACATTTGAGTCATTTAGCAGACGCTCTTGTCCAGAGCGACTTACAGTTAGTGAGTGCATACATTTTCATACTGGTCCCCCGTGGGAAACGCCGCATATTTACATTTACGTCATTTAGCAGACGCTCTTATCCAGAGCGACTTACAGTTAGTGAATACATATTTTTTTTATACTGGCCCCCCGTGGGAATCGAACCCACAACCCTGGCGTTGCAAACGCCATGCTCTATCAACTGAGCTACATCCCTGCCGGCCATTCCCTCCCCTACCCTGGACCAATTGTGCGCCGCCCATGAGTCTCCCGGTCGCGGCCGGCTGTGACAGAGCCTGGATTCGAACCAGGATCTCTAGTGGCACAGTTAGCACTGCGATGCAGTGCCTTAGACCACTGCGCCACTCAGGAGTACCATATGTCGGCTCAATCGGAAATTACCTTTACATTTTAACTCAGATCTTCTGCGATATGGATTGAATCATTACCTTTACATTTTAACTCAGATCTGTGGCGATACGGATTGAATCAGGAATATTCTTTATTGGCTCATTGGCCAAAATACATGAATACACAGAAATAAATAAATAAGAGAAAGAGTCACATACTGATTTCTTGCTTTTCTTTTCTTTACAGGGGACTGAAGATGCAGAGCAGCATTTCCTACTCAACCCCAACCATAGCTGTTGGGACTGGGTGAGAGAGAGAGAGAGAGAGAGAGAGAGAGAGAGAGAGAGAGAGAGAGCGAGAGAGAGCGAGAGAGAGCGAGAGAGAGAGAGAGAGAGAGAGAGAGAGAGAGAGAGAGAGAGAGAAGGAGGACCAGTTCTGGAGGAGAGAGGTTAGCTTTAGCTTTGCTTTCTCGCACCAACATTGAAATAAGTCTGGAATTTGAAAATGTTCACAGTTGCACTCTCACATAGTACAACAAGTACACAAATACTTTTGTTTTTCAGCAGACATTGACAACAACAGCACTTTCTGAGCCCCAGACCGTAGCCCTCCTAAGCCCCGCCCGTAGCCACGCCCTTCACTGTGCCCCACCACTGCCCACGTAGAGCTTGGAAGGCAGGGGAGCCACGGCCGGGTTTTCATGGCAACAGCACCCTAGGGCTGCCATGGCAGCTGCTGCCGCCGATGCCCCACGCCATATTACCGCACTGACGCCGGAGGACAAGGAACGAATAGCCGCTGCCAAGCTGTATAGCGGCACTACCCTGCCACGGACAGAGAGAGAGAGAGAACGACAGACGGAGAGAGAGGAGGAGAGAGAGAGAGAAAGAGAGAGGGACGAGCGAGCCAGCTGCAACGAGTGTTTGGTGTGTGGGGCTTTGTTTGGTTCGCAGGATAAGCTTCGGCTTCACGCCTTCTGTCACACGGGAGAGAAACCCTTCCGCTGCTCCCAGCCACACTGCCCTAAGACCTTCAGCTCCAAATATAAACTATTCAGGTAAAACACAGCACTCCACCAATAGTTTTTAAACTCTTAACACTTCAATAGTTCTTCTAAAACACTTTCAAAGACTAACTTTTCTCTGTACTTTCTTTCTCTTCGTTATCCAGGCATATGGCCACACACTCTCCACAGAAAACTCACCAGTGCTCATTCTGCGAGAAAATGTTTCACCGCAAAGATCACCTGAAGAACCACCTGCAGACCCATGACCCCAACAAAGAGGCCTTCAAGTGTGAGGAGTGTGGCAAGCACTACAACACCAAGCTGGGCTACAAGCGTCACGTGGCCATGCATTCAGCCACGGCAGGGGACCTCACCTGTAAGGTGTGCCTGCAGAGCTACGAGAGTACCCCTGCCCTGCTGGAGCATCTCAAGAGCCACTCGGGCAAGTCCTCCGGAGGTGCCAAGGAGAAGAAGCACCCGTGTGACCACTGTGACCGCTGCTTCTACACACGGAAGGACGTGCGCCGCCACATGGTGGTCCACACCGGCAGAAAGGACTTCCTGTGTCAGTACTGCGCCCAGCGCTTCGGCAGGAAGGACCACCTGACGCGGCATGTGAAGAAGAGCCACTCTCAGGAGCTGCTAAAGCTAAAGCCTCCGGACATGCTGGGCTCTGGCTCCTCCCCCTGCATTGTCAAAGAGGAGCTCAGCCCCATGATGTGCAGCATGGGTCCCAACAAGGACCCCCTGATGGCCAAGCCGTTCCCCAGCGGCACCTCCTTCCCCATGGGCATGTACAACCCCCACCACCTCCAGGCCATGTCCAACCCTGGGGTGGGTCACCACCATTCTCTGATGCCCGGCTCCCTGTCTGCTGCCATGGGGATGGGCTGCCACATGGAGCCCCCCCTCCACCAACCACACCACCACCACCACCATCACCACCATCACCACCACATCCAAAACTCCCCCCCGTTGCCCCACCTGCAGCAGCCCCAACAGCACGCCCAGCCGCCGCCCAAGTACCAGCTGGGATCTACCTCATACCTGCTGGACAAGCCCCTCAAAGTGGAGATGGAGAGCTTTCTCATGGATCTGCAGAGTGGGCTTCCGGGCACCCACTCAGGCAATCATCATCATGCTGCTGCCTCGCCCCCTAAGGAGGGACCAGAGCACCCCTCAGGCCTGACAGACGAGCTGTGTGGAGACCCCCTCCTGTCCAAGAGCCCTGCTGTCATCGCTGAGTCTCTGTGCGCTGCTAACATGGACTTCTCTCACCTGCTGAGCTACCTGCCCCTCAATCTGCCCTCCTACAACGCCCCCATGAGCACAGCAGGACTAGTCATGGGGTACACCTCGTCTGCCGCCTCCTCCTCTTCCTCCTCTTCGTCATCGTCATCCTTGCATGCCGCCGAGCCCCACGCCGTTGCCGCGGCAGCAGCCGCACCTCTTACCTCTTTGCAACCTCAACCTCAGGACCAGCAGGGTTCTAGCAGGGGCCTGGGTCTAGGGCCCCTGCGTCCCCTGCCGCCAGTGTTCAGCTCCAGCCTCAGCACGACCACCCTGCCACGCTTTCACCAGGCCTTCCAATGAGGGGCCACCAGGCCTGGCCCGGCCCCTACACCATCACCCTCAGCTCACTGCCTCACACCCAAACACTTGAACACTTAGAAGCCTTAATTGAAGCGCACAAAAGCTTTTGATTGAGCCCTAGAGGAAACTAAACCCTTTATTAAAACAAAAGGAAAAGATGAGAAACGTTCAAACTAAGGAGTTTTCTTTCTATCCTTAAACTATGATGATTTAATCCCTCTCTCTTTGTTGTTGTTTGTTTAGCTGGATCCCCATTAGCTTTCACAGAAGCAGCAGCTACTCATCCTGGGGTCCACAAAAAAAATATGAAAACATGACAAGTAACAAAACACTGATACACTGATAGACAAGGACAGTCACACAAATTAAAATACAACAATATACAAACAATACAACTAAAATATAATGTGTGTTAGAGTGTGTCTGTCGTGTGTGTGTGTGTGTGTGTGTGTGTGTGTGTGTGTGTGTGTGTGTGTGTGTGTGTGTGTATGTCCCCTCACAGTCCCTGCTGTTCTATGAGATGTTGTTTAATCTGTTTTTTAAAGGTAATTTTGCTGTTTGCGTGAGTAATTGGAGATGGGAAGGGAGTTCCATGCGATCATGGCTCTGTATAATACTGTGCGTTGCCGTGAATTCGTTTTGGACTTGCGGACTGTGAAGAGACCCCTGGTGTCTTTAACCTCTACCACCAACCAATCCCTCATCTCTTCCCCTCCCTTTATTCTGTAGTTAGGAGCATCAGTAGGCCTGAAGGCGTGGTACTGCTACTTTATAAAGTAATAATATTAAGAAAATAAATCTTAATTTTAGAGTTAATTATCTATTTTTTGTTACCCAGAAGCCTAGTGATCCAGAAGACTATTTCTGAAGTGGGTGAAATATAATTTTCTTGCTTTTTCAAATGTGACTGAACATGCTAAGTTGTCTCTCCTATGAGTGTAAAGGTCTGAACCACCTGCCCAGACACACACCCTGTCTGTCATCATTATTGTCAGCGGGAAAGATTAGTGAAGGACTAAAGTGATAATGCCCCACTGACATTGCCCTCCTCCAATAGTCTACAACCACACAAAAAATATCTCAGTCTAGAAAAAGTGCTCTTAAAAAAAACTGGAACAACTGATTAATGTTCAGACTCATAGAGGCATATCACTTGTGCAGGAAGTAGAAGATAAGGGAAAACAGAGAGTTGATTAACGTTGATAACCAATGCTGCCAAACACAGCGACCACTGACGCCCACATATTTAATGAAAAGCAGATGTGAAAACACCTGAGTCGGTAGAAAACATGCCATGTTGTTCCTCAAGAGCAGCACTTTTTAGCAGAAGGCTCTTTACCTTTAGGAATCTCTTTGGCAACCCTCCTGACCTCCTCAAGCAGGGCCAGGGCAGTGAGGATGACCCTTTGTGGGAAAAACCCCACCTATAAAAGCTGCTCATGAAAACAGGTCATTACCATTATTTGACTCATGAGGATTTTAATTCCTTCAACTGTCTTTCTTCCAGCATTCGTTTTAAGAAGTCGCCATGGTAACAATATGTCACATCCTTTTCCCGCCTTCCACATATTACTGATTTTATTTTTATGAAAACAAAATATATATTCAGTCTGTTAGAGATGCACGGTAATAATAACCCTGACATATGTGAATAGCAAAGCAAATATCAACGACAACAGTTAAGGAAAACGTGTAAAATTATGTTATTGCGGTGTATGAAATATCTCATCAAAAATGAACATTATAATTGCTTTTATCTCAGTAAGGTGTATTTAGTATAGACGTATTAAAAGAAAGTGATGATGTTTTTTAAATGTCTGGCAGGTTTACATTTGTCTGTATCTGGCATTTTATTGATAAAAATGGATGAAGGATTAGCTTTGCCGTTTAGCTCTCTCCGCTGTATTTATTCTTTATCTGTTCATGTACTACTAGAACAGAAATGTGGATTGTGGACTTTGACAAATGTGTAGTAAGTAGGCTGTTAGTGGCATGAATCCATTAGGATTTTACATAGATATTATATAGATATTAAATCTTTGATCGTCTTGTAGGACTTTTAAAAAGAATGACCGACATTGATAGTCTATTTTCACAGTTTGAAACCCAACCTGATTTTATGCCTTTTTCATATTCACTAGCCTGTTGAAAACTTACGCCCAAAGTTGTAAAACTATAATAGGTGCTCTGTATCACTTAAGTGACATTAGTCTGATGGAAAATATTAATAATGTCCTGTCTTTGGTATGGCCAAGAAATTAATGATATTTTTCACTTTCCTACAGACATCATGATTGGTAGATTGATAGATCGATAGATAGATAGATAGGCTTTGGAATACCCAGCACATGGGGTATATAAAGTCCATTAGTCAAAAGAAAGTCAAAGTGTGTCTTGAGAGTACAAGGACTGAACTTTACAGTATTAATCTCATCCTCTTGGTTTGCAACTTTCTCAACCCCCTTGACTTTGTCTGTTTAAGTATTCAGCCCAGTCCATATGCAACTATTAGTGAACAAGTAGTTTCAAGTATAAGTCAAGTATAAAAAAATAAAAAATAAACTATATAACATAAGGAAAATAAAACAAATCGCTGCTTTTAGCTACGGTTTCCCAGCAACTGTAGACCACTAGAACATTTCAACATTGCAAGATCTAAACATGCACAGTAGTACCGATTTAACTGTTTTCCCTTCCTCTCTGTACTCCTCACTCGGCTGCATCCTAGATTCAAGAGAAAAGGGTTCAGAACAAACAAGTCACCAGCCTGCTCTTTGACATTCAAAGCATGGGACGTCTGACTGGGATGTTTCTTAGTCGTTTTTTTGTTGTTATATGATATATTATTTTCTGTTTGTTAAAACAGGACCTCGAAACAACACAACACATCACCTCATTTATTTTTTTATTTTTCTTCCCAAAACCTGGGGAGAGGAAACAAAATCTTGCACAATTGCTCATTAAAATAAACATTTTTATTATTTCATTTAAAATATGGTAGAATGGTTATTGAAATTGACCAACCCACCAGAGCCTACTATTGCCTTATCAGTCAGGTAATTAGACTGACCTATAAAAGTAGCTGACAAATCTGTGAAAATAAATACAACTTAAAATAAACATTAGTTTGGTTGCCACCTAGTGCCACTACCAACCAATACCTGAGGTAATAAGTTCAGGTATGAATCCCCAAAGTTCATGTTGACACTTCCGCTAGGCTGATAAATTATCTAAATTATGAACATTTCATGATTGATCGTGAAGAAATCTGGTTCGCATCTTTGAAAGCATTTGCTTCTTTTTATAGCGGTAATTGGATATAAATATTGATATATGCTTTAAACATTTATTTTTATTTTTATATCAAGTGCACATTTTGAAAGACCATAAAGGCTATATCCAATTCCAGGCAAAATTGTAGCACTCAAATTTAGCATTTATCTTTTTATTCATTTATTGAGCATTTATTGATAAAAAAGAAAAAGCAATTGGCATTGAGTTTGTCCTCCCTGGGTTTCTGAGAGCTTATCTGAATTCTAGCACTTTCAGTCTTTAAAAAATGTCAGCTTATATGTTCATATGTTTTTTATTTTGTATTTGATCCTGTGTATGTATGTGCCATTAGTTTGATGTGTAGATTTGATCAATCTTTGTGTATTTTTCTCCTCCAAAAGAATAACAGTATTTTTTTATAGACTTTTCACTAATACCTTCTTTCATGTGCCCCCACTCCCCTCTGAGCCCTGTTGGGTAACCAGCATTGCCTTCGCTATTGAAATTGTATATAATTAACAAAAAAACTAAAAAAATCTACAACCAAGTATTTGTAACAGAGATTTGTAATCCAATTGCCTCTCAGAGAACATGGTGAGCGTTACACATCATCGTCCCTATGACATCACATCCACAATCTGGATAGAACAACTACCAGTTCTTTGACAGCTGCGATATATTTCCATTTAAGAGCACATTATCTGGGGAACCCAGTTTTTAAAGCACTTTTATTTTGCATCCGTGTTCATAACAACTGACTGATGCATGATGGAAAAGGCTTGTACTACTGCCTAGTAGCTAGAGAATACATGTTGCTTCTAGACAGAATCAGGCAGTCTTGAAATTAATATTGTACAAGATAATGTATTGACCATGCTGTGCCAAGACAGGGCTTGCTACAGAGAAGGCAAGTCTCCATCTGCCCCAGTTTACAGTAGACCTCACCCCACACATAACAGTAGAGATGATGGAAATGCTAATATTCATTAGCGGAAGAAAACTAAAACTAAAGTACTTGTTGGAGGCAGCTGTAATTGCTATGTTTTGCAGAGCTAGCCTTGGGAAGTGGCCTTTTCAGGAGTATTTCAGCAGTTATTCAGTCTCATCAGGATGACCTAATCATTTCATCCATCCCACCTGTTTTGGAGAGATGACTCTGCTCAACCTCTGCTGAGATACTCCTGAGGGCCTACCTCTGACGGTGGTGTTACGCCACGATTCAAAGCATCAAATAGTTAATTAGCATCGTTAATGAAAGGTGTCTTGCTACAATGCCTTGTTGTAGGTTCATTACCTCGACTGCACCTACTAGGGATGCACTTGTCCTCACCTTTCCTCTGCAGTAGTAGGTGTAGAACACAGAATTTAAGGGAATTATTTTATCCATTTTAAGTCAGAAAACCGATTTGGATTTAATTAATGCTTTCTTTTTTGCTTTTTAGTGAGAAACTGGGTACTGTCTGGTGAAGACAAGATTCACATGTAGTTTTATATATTATATTTGTGTTGCTTAATGTAAGTCTTACATTCCAAGCTCTTTGTGTATCTTGTTTGGCGACATAGACATGTATGTTTAGTGCTTGCTCATTACAGCCACCTCTGGGGAAAAAAGGTGAACACAAACATTTCATATTTTACATTCATCCTTACACTATTTTATTTTGCATGGAGTTTATCAACTACAGGGAGAATTGTATAAGAATATGCTTCAGAGAAAAACATAGCTTTTTTTGTCACATATCTCACATGCAATCAGTTGCTGCAAAGTGACAGAGTTGTGTATTGGTTGATCCAAAGAGATGACATAACAACACAACTCTTTACTCATTGTACAGTACCATTGTATCTTTGACCTGTCGTGTACAGTACCATTGTATCTTTGACCTGTCGTGTACAGTACCATTGTATCTTTGACCTGTCGTGGACAGTACCATTGTATCTTTGACCTGTCGTGTACAGTACCATTGTATCTTTGACCTGTCATGTGTTGTGTTGAAATTATTAAAAGACAAACCCACGGTTTCATACTTTGGTTGTAAGTTTTACTCCTTTGTCTTTTTAAAAGGAGGATGGTTAGAACACAGACAAGTGGAAGTGGACTAAACATAGTCATGCTGGAAAAGGCAACGTACATTCCTAGAGAGCCCTACACCACATTGCTCTACACAGATGATTTGACACACTGGACGTCGCTAATGGTCTTGTTGCTAGAGCTGAGCTAAGCCATTGGACAGCCATAATTACAGTGTGATGTCATACAGTATGATGCAGCTAACCTATACCTACACAGACAGCAACACTCGCAAATACACTTACAGGATACAGACTGTGCTAGAACTCAAAAAATAGAAACGCAAATATGTTTTTTAAAGATTTTTGCTGGGCAGCCACAAAGCTGTTAAAATGTATAGGAGTGTACTATGATCCCACAATGTGTAATCTGATCTCTACCCCTCAAGACCCACAAAAATATACAGAAGAGGACAATGTGTAGTTTGATCCCTACCCCTCAAGTTTTATTAATCATATGTATGGGATACACATAGTATACACAGTCTAACGAAATGCTCCCTTGCAGGTTCCTTCTCAACAATAAGAAATAATAAAAGATACGATTACGAAAATAAAAGATAACATTATGAACATAAAGTAAATGGCTCAGTAGAATAGAATAAACATTTTATCATCAGTATAATACAGGAAGGCACAATTTATAGTGCAATATTTACATGTGTTTTGGGGAAGGTGGGATTGGGGGGTAAGTGTTTAAACTGTGCAGTATTTAGCAATCATAATAAGAGTCTGGTAGCAGCAGTTGGGATGTGTGGGTAGCATTTGTGTGTGTGTGTGTGTGTGTGTGTATATCTGTGTGGGTTTGTGCATGAGTGAGTGATTGCATGTGTGCTAAGGTTCAGCGAGTCAGTGCAGGTGGTTAGTCCAGTTCAAGTGTTCAGCAGTCTGATGGCTTGTAGATAGAAACTGTCTCTGAGCCTGTTGTTATCAGACCTCTTGCTCCGATAGCATCTGCCCGACGGTAAGGGAGTGAACAGCTCATTGCTGGGCTGTGTGGGGTCCTTGATGCTGCATTCCTTCCCTATGCACCGTTTCGAGTAGATGTCCTGGATGGGTGGGAGCACGGTCCCAGAGATGTACTGGGCCATCTTCACCACCTGCTGGAGGGCCTTGCGGTCGTGGATGGAGCAATTCCCCTACCAGTTTGTAATGCAACTGGTCAGGACGCTCTCGATGGTGCAGCGGTAGTATTTGAGAGGACTCGGTGTGGCATGATGAATTTCTTCAGCCTCTTTAGGAAGTAGAGACGCTGTTGTGCCCTCTTGACAAGAATGGTGGTGTTGGTCCACGTCAAGTCCTCTGTGATGTGGACGCCAAGGAACTTAAAACGGCTGACTCTCTCTACTGCAGTCCCATTGATATGGATCGGGTGCAGGTTCCCTCCTCTACTTCCTGAAGTCAACAATCAACTCCTTTGTTTTGCTGATGTTGAGGGACAGGTTGTTGTCCTGGCACCACAATGCCAGTTCACTTACCTCCGCCCTATAGGCTGACTCGTCGTTGTTGGTTATCAGGCCTACAACCGTGGTGTCGTCAGCAAACTTGATGATGCAGTTGGTGTCGTGCAAAGCAACACAGACGTGGGTGAATAGGGAATACAGACGAGGGCTGAGGACACACCCCTGGAGGGCCCCTGTTTTAAGAGCCAGTGTGGAGGAGGTGTTGTTACCAATCCTCACATCCTGTGGTCTGTCTGTCAAGAAATCCAGGATCCAGTTCCAGAGGGTGGTGTCCAGACCCAGGACTCTGAGCTTGGTGTCGAGCTTGGAGGGAACAATAGTGTTGAATGCTGAACTGTAGTCAATGAACAGCATTCTCACATAGGTGTTCCTCTTGTCCATTTCCATGTGAATAGCAACGGAAATGTCATCTTCCGTGGATCTGCTGGAGCGGTAGGCAGATTGGAGTGGGTCCAGTGTGCCTGGCACGCTGGCCTTGATGTGAGCCATGACCAGCCTCTCAAATCACTTCATGATGACCGGGGTGAGTGCGACGGGGCGTTAATCATTTGGGCATGTCACCTTGTTTTTCTTGGGCACTGTGACAATGGTGGTCTACTTGAAGCAGGTGGGGACTATAGCCTGGGACAGGTTGGAGATGTCCCAGAAGACGCCCGTGAGTTGGTCAGCACACACTCTGAGGACGCGGCCAGGGGATGCCATCTGGGCCGGTGGCTTTGTGAGTATTCACTCTTTTGAGAGTTTTCCTCACGTCAGCCTCGGGAGTGAAAGCATCTGGTCGCAGCGAAAGTCTTCCTGGATGGCTCGGTATTGTGTGCCTCGAAGCGAGCATAGAATGTGTTAAACTCGTCTGGGAGAGAGGCTTCGGTGGGCACCACGCAACTGGAGTTGCCTTTGTAGTCTGTGATAATCTGTAGTCCTTGCCACATGCGTCGCGAGTCTGAGTTGTCGAACATTCATTCAAGTTTGAGTCTGTAATTGTCATTTTGCGTCCGTAACGGATTTGTGGAGCTCGTACCTGCTCGCCTTGTACGCGTCCCACACCACTGAGTCATCGGGGTTCATTCTGCTGACATTGAACGCTGCAGTACGGGCTCTCAGCATGATACGGATATCTCTGTTCATCCAGGGTTTTTGGTTGGGGTATGTCCGGATTGTTATTGTGGGTACAACATAATCAACACATTTCCTATGAAGCCTGTGACTGATGATGTATATTCCTCAATGTTGATGGATGAGTCCTGTGTGGATGAATCTTTGAACATATTCCAATCAGTATTTTCAAAACAGCCCTGCAGCATTGTCCTATATATGTCCATAGCCTCTGTCCACTGCTTTACTATTCTCTGTGCTGGTGGCTCACTCTCGAGTTGCTGCTTGGAGGCGGGGAGTAGGAACAAAGAGACGTGATCTGATTGGCCGAAGTGGGGGATGGCTTTGTACATGTCACGGATGTTTGTATATACATAGTCCAGCACATTTTTTCTTTTCTTGTGGGGTAGAATACATGTTGTACCAAGTTGACCAAAAATAACCTACAAAAAACAATGGAGAAATCCTTCTCACAAACAGAGATTTTGAATAAGTAAAATATTTTAAACAAATGTTCTCTTGTAAAGTTCCTCCAACCTCACCTGACGCTAAGTTTTGTGATATCCTTCTCCCAAAAAATCATGTTAAACTATCTGAGACACAAAAGAAATATGTTTAAGGCCTAATTACACATGAACTATGGTTGGCAATTGATTATTTTCAGATGGGGAAAACCACTGGTCTCAATGTCATTCCAATCGAGATATGAAACTTTATGAACTACTGAAAGATCCATTACTGTTATGTTCCCCAGCAAGAAAACCCAAAATTGTCGCTCAAACAGAAAGGGGAACTAACAAAGAGCCACTGACAACAACCAAAAATAAACAGGTGGTGTTTTAGGAGGGGTTCTGAAAGACACTCATGTCCACTGAAAGTTGACTAGCAACAACAACTGGGACCTAAAAGACACCCACCTTGAGCGCCCACTAAATTTGCCCAAGAAGAGGCAAACAAAAGAAAACACCAGACCAAACTAAAAGACAGGAAGCAAACCAAAAACTGGAGCAAAACAAAAACAGCGAAGATCAGACAAAGGATTGTTTGTCTATAAATAAAATCGGGAGAGCCAACTAAAGGTGTTAACCCTCCACATCTCTCAAGACCACTGAAGCACTGGGCCAGCCACTCTTAAATATCACCTGGGACAGCACAGATGAAACGCCTTCCCACTAACGAGATGGCAACCAGCACAGGTGTAACACATACTGACTAATGAGGTGACATGAATCAGTGCGCCCCACATGCTAATGTCCAACCTCGAAATATACATGGAAAAACCAAAGCCTGTAACATGTTTTGATTACTCATATATAAATGGCAAACTGTCAGAAGCACAAAAAGAGGGACTGATCTCTCTCCTACTGAAGCAGGAGCAAGGGGGCAATATAAAGACCATGTCTCTTAAAAGATTTGGAGGCCCTCACCCTTCAATGTTGTGACACAAAAATATTGGCAAAATGTATTGCTCGTAAAATAAAAAAAGGTCCTACCGGACATTATTCATTTAATCAATATATTGGAGACAACTACTAGAAATAATGGAAAACTATGAGAATGCAGGGAAACCAGGTATAGTCGTTATAGCAGATTTTGAGAAAGCATTTTGATACAGTATGTCTAGAATCTGTTTTAAAGTGCCTGGATTATTTTTTCCAACTTTGAAGAATCTCTCATAAGATGAGTAAAGTTACTTCTCTGAGAACTTTGAATTGTCAAGAGGTGTAAAACAAGGTTGCCCTCTGTCAACATACAGTGGGGGAAGAAAGTATTTAGTCAGCCACCAATTGTGCAAGTTCTCCCACAATCTGTAAAAAGTCTTAAACATAGGATGGGTCTCTTAGCAGCTTGCAAGAAAACCAGTTTGGATTTAGATAGTTTTGTCACAATGGAGGCTTTAAGAGAAAGGTTTAATGCCTTAATATGTAATAGTTTTAACCCTCCAAACTCGTTATATAAATATGCTCGTTTAACTTTATCTGGTTTGTCATTCCAAGTAAAGTGAAATATTTAATCGGGAGACCACATGGCAATTTAAAGTTTGTATCTTTTCGAGACCCAATCCGTAATATAGTACACTTATCATAGTTGGGTTTTAGTCCAGAGAAACTGGAGAAATGATCCAAGTCCTCAATGAGGCCCTTCAAGGTTGAAGATTGAGGACTCAAGAGAAAACTAGAATCATCGCCTCACATTGATAATTTTGTCTCTAATCCCTCATTTTTAGCTCCTTAATGTTATAATTAGATCAGATTTTTAAAGCTAACAATTCAATGGCCATAATACATAGGTACAGTGGGGGAAAAAAGTATTTAGTCAGCCACCAATTGTGCAAGTTCTCCCACTTAAAAAGATGAGAGGCCTGTAATTTTCATCATAGGTACACGTCAACTATGACAGACAAAATGAGAGAAAAAAAATCCAGAAAATCACATTGTAGGATTTTTTATGAATTTATTTGCAAATTATGGTGGAAAATAAGTATTTGGTCAATAACAAACGTTTCTCAAGACTTTGTTATATACCCTTTGTTGGCAATGATACAGGTCAAACGTTTTCTGTAAGTCTTCACAAGGTTTTCACACACTGTTGCTGGTATTTTGGCCCATTCCTCCATGCAGATCTCCTCTAGAGCAGTGATGATTTGGGGCTGTCGCTGGGCAACACATACTTTCAACTCCCTCTAAAGATTTTCTATGGGGTTGAGATCTGGAGACTGGCTAGGCCACTCCAGGACCTTGAAATGCTTCTTACGAAGCCACTCCTTCGTTGCCCGGGCGGTGTGTTTGGGATCATTGTCAAGCTGAAAGACCCAGCCACGTTTCATCTTCAATGCCCTTGCTGATGGAAGGAGGTTTTCACTCAAAATCTCACGATACATGGCCCCATTCATTATTTCCTTTACACGGATCAGTCGTCCTGGTCCCTTTGCAGAAAAACAGCCCCAAAGCATGATGAAAATCACATTGTAGGATTTTTAATGAATTTATTTGCAAATTATGGTGGAAAATAAGTATTTGGTCACCTACAAACAAGCAAGATTTCTGGCTCTCACAGACCTGTAACTTCTTCTTTAAGAGGCTCCTCTGTCCTCCACTCGTTACCTGTATTAATGGCACCTGTTTGAACTTGTTATCAGTAAAAATGACACCTGTCCACAACCTCAAACAGTCACACTCCAAACTCCACTATGGCCAAGACCAAAGAGCTGTCAAAGGACACCAGAAACAAAATTGTAGACCTGCACCAGGCTGGGAAGACTGAATCTGCAATAGGTAAGCAGCTTGGTTTGAAGAAATCAACTGTGGGAGCAATTATTAGGAAATGGAAGACATACAAGACCACTGATAATCTCCCTCGATCTGGGGCTCCACGCAAGATCTCACCCGTGGGGTCAAAATGATAACAAGAACGGTGAGCAAAAATCCCAGAACCACACGGGGGACCTAGTGAATGACCTGCAGAGAACTGGGACCAAAGTAACAAAGCCTACCATCAGTAACACACTACGCCGCCAGGGACTCAAATCCTGCAGTGCCAGACGTGTCCCCCTGCTTAAGCCAGTACATGTCCAGGCCCGTCTGAAGTTTGCTAGAGTGCATTGGGATGATCCAGAAGAGGATTGGGAGAATGTCATATGGTCAGATGAAACCAAAATAGAACTTTTTGGTAAAAACTCAACTCGTCGTGTTTGGAAGACAAAGAATGCTGAGTTGCATCCAAAGAACACCATACCTACTGTGAAGCATGGGGGTGGAAACATCATGCTTTGGGGCTGTTTTTCTGCAAAGGGACCAGGACGACTGATCCGTGTAAAGGAAAGAATGAATGGGGCCATGTATCGTGAGATTTTGAGTGAAAACCTCATTCCATCAGCAAGGGCATTGAAGATGAAACGTGGCTGGGTCTTTCAGCACGACAATGATCCCAAACACACCGCCCGGGCAACGAAGGAGTGGCTTCGTAAGAAGCATTTCAAGGTCCTGGAGTGGCCTAGCCAGTCTCCAGATCTCAACCCCATAGAAAATCTTTGGAGGGAGTTGAAAGTCTGTGTTGCCCAGCGACAGCCCCAAATCATCACTGCTCTAGAGGAGATCTGCATGGAGGAATGGGCCAAAATACCAGCAACAGTGTGTGAAAACCTTGTGAAGACTTACAGAAAACGTTTGACCTGTGTCATTGCCAACAAAGGGTATATAACAAAGTATTGAGAAACTTTTGTTATTGACCAAATACTTATTTTCCACCATAATTTGCAAATAAATTCATTAACAATCCTACAATGTGATTTTCTGGATTTTTTTTCTCTCATTTTGTCTGTCATAGTTGACGTGTACCTATGATGAAAATTACAGGCCTCTCTCATCTTTTTAAGTGGGAGAACTTGCACAATTGGTGGCTGACTAAATACTTTTTTTCCCCACTGTACCTATGTATTATGGCCATTGAATTGTTAGCTTTAAAAATCTGATCTAATTATAACATTAAGGAGCTAAAAATGAGGGATTAGAGACAAAATTATCAATGTGAGGCGATGATTCTAGTTTTCTCTTGAGTCCTCAATCTTCAACCTTGAAGGGCCTCATTGAGGACTTGGATCATTTCTCCAGTTTCTCTGGACTAAAACCCAACTATGATAAGTGTACTATATTACGGATTGGGTCTCGAAAAGATACAAACTTTAAATTGCCATGTGGTCTCCCGATTAAATATTTCACTTTACTTGGAATGACAAACCAGATAAAGTTAAACGAGCATATTTATATAACGAGTTTGGAGGGTTAAAACTATTACATATTAAGGCATTAAACCTTTCTCTTAAAGCCTCCATTGTGACAAAACTATCTAAATCCAAACTGGTTTTCTTGCAAGCTGCTAAGAGACCCATCCTATGTTTAAGACTTTTTACAGATTAAAACCTTTCATTTTCATTGGATTGACAATGGATCCCTGTTTATAAGTAGAATATCCTCCTTTATAAATAAAGTCATAGTTGGCTACAATTTCAATTTCATCCTCCAGAAAAGGCAGATCTTACAGCAAATAATATGGCTAAACTCCAATATACTGAGAGAGAAAAATTGTACATCCATTAAAATTCATAAATTGCTTAAAATGATTAGTATAAATCAAAAAATGTATCAGTTTCAAATAAAGTCAAAAGGTTTGACAGTAATACAGCATAAAATTCAGTTGGGAACAGGTTTTTGATGTCCCAATACCTTGGCATCGGGTCTATGAAATGACATATAAAAATGTACACATCAATCCGTGCGTTTCAATTTAAGCTATTCAATTAAATACTTGCTACAACAATAATACTCAATATTTGGGGCATTGAACAGTCAGCCCTGTGCAGACTCTGCCACGAGGAAACAATCAATAGAACATATGTTCTGGTACTGTCCATCGGTGAATCGCTTTTGGATTCAGGTCCAGGAATGGTTGTTACTGTGTGTCATAATATCAGGGTTCAGATGGACCTGCAAACTGTATTGTTAGGGGATCTGAAAAAACAAGATCAGTCAATGGGAAATATAATTATACTTTTGGGTAAAAGGGTAAAGTATTTCTTTTTAGGGTAGAAATAGGGAGGTTCAGGGCCCTCGTCAGACATCACAGTAAAATGGCAAAAGGAAATAGCAAAATGGCATTATACTGGGAAAGATGGGTTAATCTGTGGACATGGGAGGGTTGGAGTTCAGATCAGAATGGCATTATACTGGGAAAGATGGGTTAATCTGTGGACATGGGAGGGTTGGAGTTCAGATCAGAATGGCATTATACTGGGAAAGATGGGTTAATCTGTGGACATGGGAGGGTTGGAGTTCAGATCAGAATGGCATTATACTGGGAAAGATGGGTTAATCTGTGGACATGGGAGGGTTGGAGTTCAGATCAGAATGGCATTATACTGGGAAAGATGGGTTAATCTGTGGACATGGGAGGGTTGGAGTTCAGATCAGAATGGCATTATACTGGGAAAGATGGGTTAATCTGTGGACATGGGAGGGTTGGAGTTCATATCAGAATGGCATTATACTGGGAAAGATGGGTTAATCTGTGGACATGGGAGGGTTGGAGTTCAGATCAGAATGGCATTATACTGGGAAAGATGGGTTAATCTGTGGACATGGGAGGGTTGGAGTTCAGATCAGAATGAATGGTGGATTGGCTGCTGTGGGTGAAAATCCAGCACTTGAAGAAAGAAGAAAATAGGAATATATGTATAATTATTTAACTACAGGTATATGTATAATTATTTAACAACAGGTAGGCATACTGCAGATGTGAGCGAAATAGCTGTAAGTAGCAGTAGAAGTATTGTTGTCCGTTAGTTTACTCCAATTAGGATAGGGATGGTATGGTAGGGGAAAAAAGGTGTTATATATATATATATATATATACACACTGAACAAAAATATAAACGCAACATGTAAAGTGTTGGCCCTATGTTTCATGAGCTGAAATAAAAGATCCCAGAAATGTTCCATACAAACAAAATGTAATGTTAATTTCTCCACCATAAACCGCCTCCAACGTTGTTATAGAGAATTTGGCAGTACGTCCAACAGGCCTCACAACCGCAGACCACCTGTATGGCGTCATGTGGGCGAGTGGTTTGCTGATGTCAACGTTGTGAACAGAGTGCCCCATGGTGGCAGTGGGGTTATGGTATGGGCAGGCATAAGCTAAGGACAACGAACACAATTGCGTTTTATCGATGGCAATATCAATGCACAGAGATACCGTGACAAGATCCGAAGGCCCATTGTCATACATTCATCCGCCGCCATCACCTCATGTTTCAGCATGATAATGCACAGCCCCATGTCGCAAGGATCTCTACACAATTCCTGGAAGCTGAAAATGTCCCAGTTCTTCCATGGACTGCATACACATCAGACATGTCACCCATTGTGCATGTTTGGGATGCTCTGGATTGAAGTGTACAAAAATGTGTTCCAGTTCCCACAAATATCCAGCAACTTCACACAGCCATTGAAGAGTGGGACAACATTCCATAGGCCACAATCAACAGCCTGACCAACTCCATGCGAAGGAGATGTCGCTCTGCATGAGGCAAATGGTGGTCACACCAGATACTGACTGGTTTTCTGATCCACGCCCCTACTTTTTTCAAAAAAATTTAAGGTATCTTTGACCAGCAGATGCATATCTGTATTCCCATTCAAGTGAAATCAATAGATTAGTGCCTAATGAATTTATTTAAATTGACCGATTTCCATATACGAACCGTAACTCAGTCAAATCTTTGAAATTGTTGCATGTTGTGTTTATATTTTTGTTCAGTATTTATAAAAAATAAGACAACACAGAGAGAACAGGACAATGGAACTTCAGAAAGCATTACTTTGGCTTTATCTATATGAAAAATGCACACACATAATCCATGCCGACAACCATTTTGGTCATAAATGAATAGCCTACATAAGGGAGGAGTATTGAAATTCCAACATCGTATCAGTACTTCATTAGTTTCATACATTATATCACTGGACATTCTGTAAAGAAAAGGGGGAAAGAAACAGGTTCTTAAAAATCATGCTTTGGCTAAAACAATGAAATGATCTTTATACAGTCAGAGCCCCCACTACAGCAAACTGCAGCAATACAAAAGTGTTGTATTTACATAGTAGACACTCATTCAAACACGGCTCGGGTCAGTCAAATGTACATCTGCAGAAAAATCTCTCCTGAAATCTGTTTGTTTGGGGCCAGAAGAGGAAGTCTATCTGTCTCTGAATCAGAGAGCAGTGAGATCTGGCAGCTCAGGAACACACTAAAGCCGTGTTCACATTGGCAGTTTAAAGTGACTCAAATCCTATTTATTCCTGCAGTCTGAACAGCCAAAAAGCACATGGAATCTGATATTTCAAGCCACATTTCAAACCACCTTCGTAGGTGGCTTGAATTCCCAGCCATGTGACTTGTCTGAACGGTCAAACCTGATTCATTTGCCCTCAAGTGGTTTTTAGACTTACTTGGCATATCTTCTTGCTTGCTAGCTACTCTGTTGGCAGTTTGACAAAAGCATGTGGAAGCTAACTAGCTTGTTAATCGTTTACAAACAAATGAGTGAATGTGCTGGAAAGCTAAACAGCTACCTAGCTAGCTAGTTGACTGCTGCGGCCTACCAAATATGATTCGTTTTGAAATCCTGAGGCTTTTAAAGTGTTCTTACACTGATTTCGAACATTCAAAGCAACTGGGAAACGTCCATGGCAGGCATGGTCATGTTTGCTTGCTACATAACTTCTGAGTGATAGGAAGCACGCGCACCACCACCAATCAGCCGACACCACTGTGCACACCCGTCGGTACTATGACAACTAGCATAGCCATGTCAGCAAATGACTGCTGTCTGAACACACACATCCATTTTAGTCATTTAGCAGACGCTCTTATCCAGAGCGACTTACAGTTAGTGAGTTCATACATTTTTTTTTTTTTTTTAATTTTCCAATCCGATTTGGTCATTAGTAACTTGCTGTTGGAAAAACAAAATTGATTTGAGCATTAAAGCCTGCAGTTTGAACAAGACTTTACAGAGGGAAGAAAAACACTGATGCAAGACTGACTGTGGAGGTGAATGTGTGAGAGGGGCAGAGAATGACAGAAATAGGCAAAGTGAGAAAAGGTTAAAGGGAGAGCAGAGAAGTACGATTAATTCAGTGGTTCACTACATTACATGGAGTAATTCCCCCTCAGCGCCGGTCTCCTCCCTTTCTCTTCCAGTGCAGCTCCATCCCAACACCCTCAGCTGTGCAAGACCTCCACCAGGCGGCCTGTCCACACGTAGGATTCTATGCTCAAGGGAAAAACTGGTGGGGTAATAATGTCGACCTAAAAGTTGCGTTCCTGAAAGGTCGGCTCTCAAACTTATAGACCCAGTTTCCTGGACCTAAATAAATTAAACCTATTCCTGGACTAAAATTACCTTTCAATGGCAATTCTCCATTGAGACTGTTTAATCCAGGACCAGGCTTAATCTGGGTTTGAGGAACTGGCCCATAGAATAAAGCAAATGGGAGTAAAATATGCCCAGGACAGAAAGGTCTTTAATGTTTTGAATCCCCTTCACCCCACTTTCTGCTGTGTAAGGACAGTGTTTTAACATACAGGATCTTCAGCATTTCAGTCTCCACAATCAGAGCAACTACAGCTACAAGACGATGTGAACCACTCGCGGAGAATTCTAACTCTGGGTAACAGAGAGTAAACCCAGTGAACAATCAGCCCATTCAGACAATACAACAGGTTCATAAAGGTACTATATGTCAGCCTATCGACAATCTAAACCACATTGTCGATCTTATACAGCACTGACTTGGCTCGTTGTTTATGGGGAAACAACTGTACTCCATTTAGATGCTCAATTACAGAATCTTGTTTCTAAGCCAATCCTAGAAGACATTGATGCTCAGAGATAACCGATAGATAACTTCTGTTAGAATAGCAGTGTCTCACTGACACTAAACTCAAAACATTTAACATGACCTTTATGAAACCAAAGAGCAGTCTCAACCTTTTCCAAAAAAATGCATAGTTCAGTGGGACCATGGAGCAGTTTACATTGCATTGCTAGGCAATGTGTCCAACCATTTTAAACACGTTGTTTCTCCTAGGTTAACACCCAGAAACTATAAAAGGTGATTTGAAGATGAGAATACTAATTTTCATAGACATTTACTTTCATTCCATAACATTTACTATTTCAACCACCTTAAGCCAAATTGGCCTCCCTAGCACATTAATTAATTCATTCATTCATTCATGTAAATAGTATTTAAAGAGAAAATTAAATTATGCTTCTACACATTGAAATTAAGTTGCTTTAAGATACATTTTAGACAATCTGTTGCCTCAATGTGAGAGACAAATTGAGATTATGATTTTAGTTGTGGCTGAAATGGTCACATCAGGAAACACTGCAGTAAAAATATCTGAATATCCTTGCCTGTTCCAATGTTAGATTTCCATTTCCCAGCATAATTTCAGAGCAAATAAAGAACAACTTATTAGCAACATTACAAGTGTGACCTCCCAACCATCCTCTGATCATAAAAGTATCTGGAATAAAGAAAATAAACTAACTTTACAGAGAGAGAGTGAAAGAAGTCAGACTAAAATATCTTACAGGGAACTGATTTTAAAACGATAACGTGAAGTTCTGAACCAATGCAATTCTGAGTCCTCCCGGGCAACCCAGGCTTGCCCATCTCCAAAAGCAGACCGTAAAACATACAGAGACCGTTTCATTTGACATGCTTTGGCCCATGGTGTGTACACGGTGAAACACAGTAGGAAACATTGACTGTCCCAGAGGAAATCTCGCTGTGTCTCTGTGGACATCCAATAACGGAGGGAGGGAGATCGTTGAGTTTGCAGGCAGCGACATGTTGCTGTTCTCGCTCCATGCCAATGGGGGGGCACTGTTCCACAAACACCACCTCACGCTTCCTTGCTTCCATACACACAAGTCAGTGTTTGCTCGACATAAAGTATACAATTTAAAAAATGAAAAAGAATGTGGCAACAACAAAAAAAATACAGCTGAAACAAACTCAGTCGATTTTGACGGCAGCGTAGATCTTCCGTATGAACATGTACGCTGCGTAAAAGCCGATTGTCCCCGTAAGGAGCCAGAAGGACAGGACCATGAGAGCCGTGTAACCAAAGTACAACAGGGAAGGGATAAACTCCACAATGTCCAGCTGGAAGACAGAAACACACGTCAACTTGTTGTAGGACAGCGACCACCCAATGTAAGCATGCTAAACAACCTTATTCAAACTTATCCCAAAGTTCATCTCAATACGTCTTCGACGTTTACCTTGTTGACAAAGTAGAAAATGGCGTAAACAAGGACGTAGAAGGCTGAGCCCCCTGATACCAGGAAGGCCCTCCACCACCACCGGTAGTCCTGCAGGAGACAGACAGACACAGGACCACACAGTTGGTAGGTCTGTGACGTCACAACTAGTGGGGCAACCCACCCATCATCCTACGAGACCTCCCGTCTCTATCAAGTTCTACTGAACTACTGTGGTTGAGAAGTTAATATCTGAATCTCTCTGAACTTCTGTTTTCACTATACAATCACAGCACCCACACAACAGGGCACCGCCTCACCTCTGCACAGAGCTGGAAGTAGACCATGACGATACTGATCTGGGAGCAGGACACCACCAGGATGATGAACACCAGGAAGAGGAAACCAAACAGGTAGTAGAACTGGTTCTCCCAGATGGCCTGCAGAGGGAGGACTTACAGTCAGACAACACCTCGTAGACTAGAGCCACGGACAGCAGACAACATGGGTTAGACTCAGAACACATAGCAGAGACAACCTGGGTTAGACTCAGAACACATAGCAGAGACAACCTGGGTTAGACTCAGAACACATAGCAGAGACAACCTGGGTTAGACTCAGAACACATAGCGGAGACAACCTGGGTTAGACTCAGAACACATAGCGGAGACAACCTGGGTTAGACTCAGAACACATAGCAGAGACAACCTGGGTTAGACTCAGAACACATAGCGGAGACAACCTGGGTTAGACTCAGAACACATAGCAGAGACAACCTGGGTTAGACTCAGAACACATAGCGGAGACAACCTGGGTTAGACTCAGAACACATAGCGGAGACAACCTGGGTTAGACTCAGAACACATAGCAGAGACAACCTGGGTTAGACTCAGATCACATAGCAGAGACAACCTGGGTTAGACTCAGATCACATAGCAGAGACAACCTGGGTTAGACTCAGAACACAGAGCAGAGAACCTGGGTTAGACTCAGAACACAGAACATGGGTTAGACTCAGAACACAGAGCGGATCAGAGCCACGTACAGCAGACAACATGGGTTAGACTCAGAACATATATATTTTTTAACATGTCTGCGACCCATACTTTAAGGCTGCTTTAGACATTCAGAATGGTGAAAAAAATTGCATGCTGAGGGAAAATAGAGTGCCACTCTACAAATGATCACTAACCCAAACACGTCTAAAATAGACAAAAATACTAAAGACGTTACAACTTCTCCCGACTTCTCCCGGTCTCCCTTTACTAATAGTGAGCGCGCAACTTCTTCCCTACCAGCGAATTAAGGAAGTTTTGATGAGCGCGACAAAGTTCGAGGATATTTTTCTACGAAAGTAAAGGACAGTAATGTTACGAGTAAAGTAGGAAGCCCAGGTTCCGATTAAGCAATAAGGCACGAGGGGGTGTTGTATATGGCCAATATACCACGGCTAAGGATTGTTCTGGATACAGCCCTTAGTCGTGGTATATTGGCCATATACCACAAACCCGAGGTGCCTTATTGATATTATAAACTGGTTACCAACATAATTAGAGCAGTAAAAATACATGTTTTGTCATACACGTGGTATAGGGTCTGATATACATCGGCTGTCAGCCAATCAGCATTCAGGACACGAACCACCCAGTTTATAATAGGCGATACGATATGAATGTGTCATTAAAGGAGTGTGGATATTTGGCCTGGCAAAGAGGTTGTATGCGCTGACTGAATGGAAGCTGGTGAGGTTTTTACTCCGCTGGTCTCGGGAAGAAATTGTGAGTCCTCATTGTCAGAGACCGAGTCAAGATGTGTCCGACACACAACATGTGGACTCGAGTACTACAACACAGATTCTGGCTGTCAATGCTTTTTTGTTTTGACTTCCTACAAGCCTCTCAGGCTGGTGTTTACAGAACATCTGGTTTGATTTCATACCGGCTGGTGTTTACAGAACATCTGGTTTGATTTCATACCGGCTGGTGTTTACAGAACATTTGGTTTGACTTCGTACAGGCTGGTGTTTACAGAACATTTGGTTTGACTTCGTACAAGCTGGTGTTTACAGAACATTTGGTTTGACTTCGTACAGGCTGGTGTTTACAGAACATTTGAGGCTTTTTGATTAGGATATAAGGCCCTGGTCACAGAACGCCAGCTAAGACATTTGCTCTGCTTCTGTCCTGGGTGGTGTTTAGGGATGGGCTAGTCGAAATGCCCCAAAAGTAAAACATGTATTTTTTTTTGCTCTACTCTCTTGACCAATCAGAATGACGCAAAATGCCACCACAGCAGATAGTGGGCAATGTTCTGTCAAAGCCATGTGACGTCTGAAGTAGCTGATTGCGCCGTACATAAACACTACATTTTAAAGTTTGTTGTTTTATTAAATTAAGTATTGCGAATGTCACGGTATATCCTTGTGTGTAACCATGTAACACGCACAATTTAATTTAGACGAAAGCTTTTTCCATTGTTAAAATAGGCCAAAAGAATATATCTGTGTGTTTATACTAAAGTCCGTTCGGATATCCGGATATTCGATTAACCGCGCCCATCCCTAGCGGTGTCTTGTAATCAAACAGGATTGATTTTTGATCGACTTTACCAACGACGGCCCCCTTTTTGTCCACCTCTAAATTCCTATTCCAACTGGCAATACATGCTATAGGAGAGGACTTCTACTCACACTGAAGATGAAGAAGAGCTCAATGAACATGGCACCAAACGGTAGAATCCCAGCCATTAGGATTCTTTGAAAAGAGAAAAAAAAGATGTAATGACAAGTTGTGTGACTGCATATGAGGAAATGACACTGCATTTAGATTAACAGTGATTTAAAATGACAAGTTATGTGACTGCGTATGGAGGAAATGTTTTGCTTGACGCAGAAGAAGAGAACGCATTGATCGCTCCAGAGCAGAGAAGTAGCCAGGCTTGACAGGACACTCACCCCACAAACTTGTTCATGTACCAGCGCTGCTCGGGCACCTGGCGAGGGATCTGATTGGTGCGGACAGGGTTATCGTACGGCTGCTTGCGGAAGCCAAAGTAGTAGCCCAGGTACACCAGGGGCATGGAGATACCGAACCACATGCACAGTAGAGCCAGCATGGTGGTGAAGGGGACCTGAGGAGACATCACTATCCTAGTTCAACTAAGAGATACAGTCCTTATTATGCTGTGTGGTACACACCAACACCGGTCCTAGTTCTGACAGTGAATGTGTTGATGTTATACAGTGATCCTGTATATAGGAGACTAGCTATCTCACCGCTCCAGACGAGTGTTCTCCCCAGATGAAACAGTTGAGAACGAAACAGATGCAGAACACTACGGCAGGGTACAGAGTGGCCGTCTGCAGGCAGAGCAGAGCAGGGAGAGTCACACATCAATAGTAGGCAACAGGACACTAAGTTTGCTTAAACATACAGGGTAAACATACACCATTAGTTGTTGATAGTGTCCATTTGAAGTACTCACACAGAAAGCTCCCTTCTTCCACCGATGGCCTTTCAGCGTGCGGTAGAGCCTGCCAGCAAAGTATCCACCGAACACACTGGAAGAGAAAACAGTCATACTGACGGCTCTCCCACAGTGTATAGACAGCAGACAGACCACAGCCAGAAGGCCCAACCCCAAAGGGACCCATTAGACCTATACTACGCCCAATTTACGGGTGGATTTCTGAGAGAATTTGATAGGTGTAAGCCATCTAGAAATCGCTCCCTCTACCATGCCCTCTGACGGGCTAGGGGCAACTTTCACCATATGGCTTAGACTGATCAAATCTCCACAAGTGCTTAGGGGTCCATTTGGGATTGGGCCAGAGACATAAGGTGGGTGACTCTCTCGTGTCTCACCCCATGAACATAAACAGGAAACAGGAAGTGGTCATCAGGGCCCCTCTACTGGAAGGAGACAGCATCCCCAACATGGCCACGACTACAGGACAGATAAAACACTGCAGCTTCAGCCCCATGTCACAATGACACAATACCACACTTTCATCTCCAGTTGTGATGGATGGCCCTTATCCAGAGATTACAATACACATCATTGATGGAAATGGCAGTTGGTAGATAGAATACTTTTGAAACGAGGTTCTAAGAGTCAGTTTACAGCACACTCACAGATAACGATGAGGATCATGCAGAAGAGCTGTATGCCTGAGCCCAGCAGAGAGCTGAGGATCATGGGATACTGTGGAGGTCTGAACACGTCACCATGGACATTCTTCCAGCCTGACTCCTCCATGGTGTCCTCCTGGCGAAGATAGACATTGGTATTTTACAGACACACTACCCGCATCCATTCACACAACATGAAGAAGCAAATACTCTTCTTTAGAGGGTGAACACAACACATGCAGCATTTTACATCCAAATCTCTCTGCAGTCTCACACTTATTTAACTGAGAGTCTCTCTGCAGCTACTGTCACAGACAAAGTGCTGTCAAATGCCAAAGCCATCTCATATTCATGAGTGAGTGTGGTCTCCTACTATGTCATCCTCTCTGTTGTAGTTGGCGATGTCCTTCCTCAAGGTCCTGATGATGATCATACTGAGGATGCCGGAGAGGAAGAAGACCACCACCACTGAGTTGACGATGGAGAACCAGTGGATCTGCACGTCACTCATGGTCAGGTAGGTGTCCCAGCGGGATGCCCACTTCACCTGGCTCTCCTACAGGGGAGACAAACAGGGGGTCAATTTCAATTTCTTAGGAAGGGGCGTCCCAATGAGACCACGGTTTCTTCATCTAGAGAACCTTGCATTACAAGACAAGCAATTATACAATCCAGGCAGGAGCCTAGCAAACGCACAAAGAAAAATATATTGAACAAAAACAAATAACCACATTCCTCAGTGAAGAGGTCCTCTAAAAACAATGTAGCCAGCCAAGTCAAGGCACATTCTATTTAAAGTGCACCACAACGTCTCAACACATTTTACAGAGGAACATTCGAAATCTTTGCCATTGCTGAGACCTAACGGTCAAACATAAAGGGAAAGTCCATGCCACTTACCTCCCAGTGGACGGAGTAGGTGAAGAGAACCTCATTCTCCTTGGAGGGGTCAATCTCCTGAGGAGCGGAGTTAGTGGCCTCAGGCAGGGTACACGCCCCCTTATCATCAGCCTTCAGGTCTGCAGAGGGATCCAGACAGACAGATTGAGGGGGAAGGACAGAAACACACGCTGTATTTCACAGGAGGTTGGTGGCGTCTAAATTGGGGAGGGGCACGTGGTAATGACTGGAGCAGAATAGGTGGAAAGTATCAACATCAAACAATATGTTTCCATGTATTTGATGCCATTCCATTTGCTCCGTTCCAGCCCTTATTATGAGCTGTCCTCCCCTCAGCAGCCTCCACTCCTGTATTTTCTAACGCTTGTCACTGTTTATTGGGCTTAAATAACCCTCCACCTTGACACTCTGGGAACCACCTGAAATAACCCGTTCCTACCTCAGACAGGAATCTGTGGAACTTACCCTCCACCTTGACACTCTGGGGAACCACCTCAAAACGTACAACTCTGTAGTTATGCTCCTCCTCCTCCTCCACCTTCTCCTTGTGGTAGTAGATGATGAAGGACAGGTGGTTGTGTAGGTAGAACTATAGTAGAGAGAGACAACAGAATGTAGGACAGGTGGTTATGTAGGTAGAACTATAGTAGAGAGAGACAACAGAATGTAGGACAGGTAGATGTGTAGGTAGAACTATAGTAGAGAGACAACAGAATGTAGGACAGGTGGATGTGTAGGTAGAACTATAGTAGAGAGACAACAGAATGTAGGACAGGTAGATGTGTAGGTAGAACTATAGTAGAGAGAGACAACAGAATGTAGGACAGGTGGTTATGTAGGTAGAACTATAGTAGAGAGAGACAACAGAATGTAGGACAGGTGGTTGTGTAGGTAGAACTATAGTAGAGAGAGACAACAGAATGTAGGACAGGTGGTTATGTAGGTAGAACTATAGTAGAGAGACAACAGAATGTAGGACAGGTGGATGTGTAGGTAGAACTATAGTAGAGAGACAACAGAATGTAGGACAGGTAGATGTGTAGGTAGAACTATAGTAGAGAGAGACAACAGAATGTAGGACAGGTGGTTATGTAGGTAGAACTATAGTAGAGAGAGACAACAGAATGTAGGACAGGTGGTTATGTAGGTAGAACTATAGTAGAGAGACAACAGAATGTAGGACAGGTGGTTATGTAGGTAGAACTATAGTAGAGAGAGACAACAGAATGTAGGACAGGTAGTTATGTAGGTAGAACTATAGTAGAGAGACAACAGAATGTAGGACAGGTAGATGTGTAGGTAGAACTATAGTAGAGAGAGACAACAGAATGTAGGACAGGTAGATGTGTAGGTAGAACTATAGTAGAGAGACAACAGAATGTAGGACAGGTAGATGTGTAGGTAGAACTATAGTAGAGAGAGACAACAGAATGTAGGACAGGTAGATGTGTAGGTAGAACTATAGTAGAGAGACAACAGAATGTAGGACAGGTAGATGTGTAGGTAGAACTATAGTAGAGAGAGACAACAGAATGTAGGACAGGTGGTTATGTAGGTAGAACTATAGTAGAGAGACAACAGAATGTAGGACAGGTATATGTGTAGGTAGAACTATAGTAGAGAGAGACAACAGAATGTAGGACAGGTGGTTATGTAGGTAGAACTAGAGTAGAGAGACAACAGAATGTAGGACAGGTATATGTGTAGGTAGAACTATAGTAGAGCGAGACAACAGAATGTAGGACAGGTGGTTATGTAGGTAGAACTATAGTAGAGAGACAACAGAATGTAGGACAGGTAGATGTGTAGGTAGAACTATAGTAGAGAGAGACAACAGAATGTAGGACAGGTGGTTGTGTAGGTAGAACTATGGTAGAGAGAGACAACAGAATGTAGGACAGGTAGATGTGTAGGTAGAACTATAGTAGAGAGACAACAGAATGTAGGACAGGTAGAACTATAGTAGAGCGAGACAACAGAATGTAGGACAGGTGGTTATGTAGGTAGAACTATAGTAGAGAGAGACAACAGAATGTAGGACAGGTAGATGTGTAGGTAGAACTATAGTAGAGAGACAACAGAATGTAGGACAGGTAGATGTGTAGGTAGAACTATAGTAGAGAGACAACAGAATGTAGGACAGGTGGTTATGTAGGTAGAACTATAGTAGAGAGAGACAACAGAATGTAGGACAGGTGGTTATGTAGGTAGAACTATAGTAGAGAGACAACAGAATGTAGGACAGGTAGATGTGTAGGTAGAACTATAGTAGAGAGACAACAGAATGTAGGACAGGTGGTTATGTAGGTAGAACTATAGTAGAGAGAGACAACAGAATGTAGGACAGGTGGTTATGTAGGTAGAACTATAGTAGAGAGAGACAACAGAATGTAGGACAGGTAGATGTGTAGGTAGAACTATAGTAGAGAGACAACAGAATGTAGGACAGGTGGTTATGTAGGTAGAACTATAGTAGAGAGAGACAACAGAATGTAGGACAGGTGGTTATGTAGGTAGAACTATAGTAGAGAGACAACAGAATGTAGGACAGGTAGATGTGTAGGTAGAACTATAGTAGAGAGAGACAACAGAATGTAGGACAGGTGGTTATGTAGGTAGAACTATAGTAGAGAGAGACAACAGAATGTAGGACAGGTAGATGTGTAGGTAGAACTATAGTAGAGAGACAACAGAATGTAGGACAGGTGGTTATGTAGGTAGAACTATAGTAGAGAGAGACAACAGAATGTAGGACAGGTAGATGTGTAGGTAGAACTATAGTAGAGAGACAACAGAATGTAGGACAGGTGGCTATGTAGGTAGAACTATAGTAGAGAGAGACAACAGAATGTAGGACAGGTAGATGTGTAGGTAGAACTATAGTAGAGAGACAACAGAATGTAGGACAGGTAGATGTGTAGGTAGAACTATAGTAGAGACAACAGAATGCAAACATCCTAAAGCAGGGTTTCTTAAACTATGGGTTGACTTGGGACCCAAAGTGGGCCTTGGGCATGTGAGAGGTGGATCGTGAGTTATCAGAACACATCTATAATCACAAACAGTTTTTTCTTAATTTGGGTCGTTGGAGGACGAATTGGGTCACGGGTGGACGGTCAAGTTCTCATTTAAGCCTCAAGCTGAAAAATTTTAAGAACCCCTGCCTTAAAGATAACTAATGAACCACAAGATCTCTTCTATAAACACTTTTTATATCTAGACAAAACTCTGCAGTCTTTAACCACTTCTTCAGACTGCCTTTTCTTTATATCTGAAAAGTGTAGGGGGTCAAATAGATACAAGAAAGATTCAGAGTTCCACTCCCCTAATCTCATACGGATTTGTCCATGCTCTCTCTCCATTCTTTAGATAGGCCCTTGTAAAGAGGTTCAGTACCTTGCTGTTTTCAGTGAAGCCCAACCTGTAGCCGTGTTCAAACTGAACATCCTTCACCATATCCTTCTCCTCAGCCCCTGCCTCTCTGTTGGGGTAGAACTCCAGCCGCGTGGCCACTGGGAGGTTGTCTGCAATGCTGTGGGAGTTTATAGAGAGGATTAAACATGGAGCATACAGCAGCATTTTACACAGAAACCTGATAAATGCGCTGCCTAATTTTATTGCTCCATTGGGAGATGATTCACAGGCTTGCTGACTGTTTCTCTAAAGAGAGCGAGCGAGAGTAATGAGGAAAGGCACTCACAGGTGAACATAGTATTCATCTTGGATTCGCTCAGCCACCAGCTTACTCTGCTGCACGTCGAGTTTCAGCTTGGCACAAACCGCCTCACACTTCCTGTCCTGGGTCATGAGTACCGAGTAAGGGGTGTTGACAATACGGTCCCCGCGTAGCACCTCACCTGCGTACACACACACAGTGAACTACAACGTTAGTACGAGTATCTGGTGTGGGCCTTTAGGTGCAACAGATTATTATGAATCACATACAAAGACAAATCATTAGCAAATAAACACAGTACACAAGCAAACAGCAAACCTTCCAAACAACGACACAAGACGCATAGAACAACACTTCTGCATGAGAGGAGAGCCGCTTACTTACCCAGGTTCTCCGCTTTGTAGACCACTTTGTCAGGCTGACAGAAGGGCAGGGAGTAGTATTCATAGGGAAGCTGAGTCCGGGAGCTGGTCAGCTTCACGGCCTGGGGGAAATCAATGTGCACATTCATTTGAGTGACTGACTGCTTAACCTGCCAACAGCATGCAAATAGGCTACACAACCAATACTAGTGTCCACCTCAGCCTGCCTCAGAAAGCCTTTGCGCTAACAAGCTTTTGTCCATCTATCAAACATAGGTTATGGTACCGTACATCATACTTAGAAAACCAAACAATGCCAACTTAGTAAATCCATAAAAAGCCAAGGCAGAAACAAACACAGCCCAAAAAAGTATTAGTATTAGATCTCTGATTAAGCATAGGATGGTTAGGAGTAGGACAAATGTATGGCTGCTTAGCTTACCTTAATCTCTACAGCACTGTTCTGGTGGAAGTTCATTGGCGCAACTCCAGGCACGTAAAAGGCCTGGACTCCTCCAGGCAACATGGACAACAGCAAAAGGGCCAACCACGTCTCCTGTAACACACAAACACAACCAACAGACTAGTTGCCACATACCCACTTTGGAAATTGAGCAATCAATGGAGTGTGGAGATGCCTTTGGGCAATGTAAGGTGAGACATTTTTCAACCTGAGAGGTCATGATGGTAATCAGATTAAAATGTAATAGGTTTCTTGGTGCACAGTACCAAGCACAATCCAAGATGGCTCAATCACTTGCACAAAATGTTGAGAGTGTACTTGGCATAGACCTACAGTATGGTGCATCTAACCAGTTACAGTGGCTAGACTGTAGGCCTACACAACCCACTGATGGTATAGAAACACCCTAATATTTCAACATGATCTTGTGGATTATTTAGTGTATGCTTAAGGGTGTTACAATAACACTGCATGACAAATATTTGAACAATACATCATTTTACAGCTGGGGAGGGAGGACACCTTAGCCAGGGGCTCAATCTGTGTCTGGTAAACCAGCCCTGTGCAATAAATCCTAAATATTAGCAACAGGGAGTGGTAACGGAAAGTGACACAGGTGTAGGCTATATAACCCTTTCACTCAGAGAGACAGCACAAGATTTAGCAGGCAAACATTGCCCTTCTACAAAACTAACAGCACACCAGTCAAACTTGATTTTCCTTTCCTGTGTGGAGTGCTTACAAAACCACTTTATCCATGACCATAATCAGACCATAATCGTTCTGCATTGATTCTGGAGATGGGCGGGGACGAAGATTATCATTATGCGATAGCAGTGAAACATCTAACACTGAAAAGTTAAATGTTGATAAAAACAATAAACCAAACAACCCAACGTAGTTAACGTTATCGTATTAATCTCGCCTCAAATGATTAATTAGTTAGCCAGCTAGTTAGCTACCTCTGTATACGAATGAGTATGAAAACATCTCCACACAGCAATAGCTAACTAGCTAAATAGTTAGGTGACATTACTAATACATTGTTTTGACATAAATGTCAACTAAATAAGCCACATAGATACTCTAAGCAAGGAGATCGCTAGATCGTCTTTAGCTAAACTTATAGAATACCCCCATCAACGCGGAAATGCATAGCTAGCTAGTTACCAGCCACATTCTAGCTAGCCAGCGAACCATGGTATAGCTAACATGAACCTTCTAACGTTAGCTAGCTAAACTGGCTATGGTTAGCTAGCCAACTGCCACATGAAAACTACGTGCTTCGCATTCCCAGTAACTACAACTTTTCGCAAGCGTATGCGTAGCTTATGTTATATTATGATTGAGACACTAACTAGCCAAAGTTAGCGAACGATAGTTGTTAGCTAGCTACATTTATGTAGTATGTTGTTGGCTAGACAGATAACGTTAGCCTAGCTATACCAAAGCCAAGGGCTACGCTGTCAATTATTACTATTAACTGTCTACAGTAACTAATCGAAATACATTTCCTTTCTGATCAACATACACAGTAAGAACTAAGTAACTATATAGGCACATTACTGTATTGTAGATTTACGCTTGAAAACACATTTGACACAGCTGGCTAGCGTCGTCAACATCCACGCACTGCCACTGCTGCACCATTGACAAACCAACAATGTAGAAAGACAGCACATTTAAATGCCGTTAAATCATAACTTTTTATCTCACTTGATAAATTAAACTCGGAAGAAAAAAATAACACAACAATATATTTCTAGTTGAAGGTAGACAGTGAAAGCGGCCAGATGTTTGAAGAACAAAATTGCCTTCATTTTCCACTTACCATCGCCGTGGCGGCCATCTTGAATACACGTGTCATTCGTGACGTGAAAATAACTAGTATCTGTTCACCCAGTTCGTCTTCTTCTTCTTCTTCTGTGGGATTTATGGCGGACTACATCCAAAAGTTGTATTGCCGCCACCAATTGGACGGGTTGAAACCACAAAATATATAAAATTAAAAATAAATCCATACTTAATAGTGATACTAACTTACTCCACCCTAATACTCCATTTAACTCTTTTGCCGAGAAATCTTTCAGCCCCAGGAACCTTTCCGCTGCAACCACAATTATTTATATCTTCCTAGATCTTTTCTCCACCTTGGCAGTGCCATTAATCACCATTGAGATAAAGGCCACAAAGTCCACCTTTTTAACCTTTAAAATGTCAGGATCATCTTGGTGAAAGGCAACCCCTGAAGCTTGCATTGAAGGCCTATCCACCACAATGGACTCTTCAGGAGTACCATTCAATCCCTCAACCCTTTTAACCGCTGCTGCATAGGAAATGCTCTGTACAACCCTAACTTTGGCCACCTCATTTTATTTTACCCTTGTCGGGTAAATTTTTTTCAAAAGACGTGGCTTCATGGTTCCCACCACAACTGCAACATTTCACTTTTTCATCACTTTTATAACACATTAAATTATATTTTCCACAACTTGGACATCTCGGTTTCTCCCTTCTGCAAACCCTTGACACATGACCAAAAGATTTACAGTGATCACACTGCATTGGTCTTGGGATAAATGCTCTGACTTTGTAGTTTATATACCCCAACTGCACTTGAGTAGGGAGAGACTCCATATCAAAAAACAAAAGAACAGATAGACTCTTCACTTTTTCATCATTCACCACTCGATTCATCCGACGTGCATCAATCACTCCAGGAATATTTTTCATCTCTGCAACATCGACTTCCCACGAGATGCCAGATATTACCCCCTTGAGGGGTGCCCTGTTCCGAAGAGACACACACGACACGTCAAACTTTTCAAATCGGGAGAGCCGCAACACACGTTCCATCTGATCCGCAGAAGTACAAAAAAATCTAAACAAACCCGCCTCTCGTGATCCTCACATCCTTCACTTTACCCATCACTCTCTCCACCAGTTTGGATAGCTCAAATGGATTCTTCAAGATTGGTACTTTGATAAGCTGCTCCTTAACAAACCTTCCTCCTACAAGATATAAAGGGACATTCTCATCGCTGTACTCTACTTTGCTCCGTTTTCCATTCTTTTGAACAAGACTCCAATCCTCCTTGATTCTACCGCCATTAGATTCACAATCCACTTCATCGTCTGCCTCCGCCATCTTTCGAATCTGTCGTACCAGGTCATCATACAGAGGACACTGGTGGTACATAAGTGATAATGCCCTTGAAGCTGGTGTTTGGACGGCTGAGAACTGTCCGAGTTTGGTGAATTAGGATAGATAAAAACGACGATTATTCAATATAGCTAAGTTAATAGATTTGAACAAAGATAAACGAAAACGGAGAGGAAATCTGGTGGAGATGGTTGAGCAACACTGGGCTGTGACTGGAGCAGAGATGGATGGAAAGGTGGGGGGGTTAGGAGTTGAGGAGGACGGGATGGAGTGTAGTGGTGGAGTGGGAAAAGGTGAAAGTATAATAAGAGTAAAAGTTAAGAAGAAGAGGAAGCCTGAGGAGCCTTTGCAGGTCTTGTCAGGGGAGAGTAGCGACGAGGGAGGTTTCGGGTCGCAGCGTTGTACTGAAAGAAGTGGTGTTCGAGGTGTTGGTGAAATTTAAGGATCAAGGTGGAGTCGCGGCGTTGAGTCCGATCACGTTGGCTAGGGATTTGTAGAGTAAAGTAGGAAAGATTGTGTCTGCTTAAGTTCTTCGTGATAGAAGTTTGGTGGTGGTGTGTTTCAATGTTAAACAGTATGAGAAGGCGCTCAAACTCAAGCAGGTATGTAAATGTGTGGTTGATAGTAGCATGCCGGATCAAACTGGACGGAAGTGGGTGAAGGGAGGTATTACAGGAGTTCCAGAAATTGTTAACATGCAAGAAATAAAGGACCACTTGAAGGGAGGCTCTCTTATTGAGGCACAGCGTCTCCAGATGACACCAGATGGGAAGAAGGTGGATAGCTTGTCAGTGCTACTAAACTTTAAGGATCTGGAATTGCCAGGAAAAGTTAGGATTTGGTATATGAGTTACTATGTGCGAGCATATGTTCAGAAACCATTGCGTTGCTATAACTGTCAAAGGTTTGGGCATGTGGCGGTGGTGTGTAAAGGCAAAAGGAGATGTGAGAAGTGTGGGGGAGAACATGCATATGGGGAATGTGGAGATGGGGTCCAGTTAAAGTGCTGTAACTGTGATGAAAAGACAGGTGGAAGTGTAGCAGTTGAGGAGTGAGCGTAACATCTCTTATGCAGAATCAGTGAAGGTAGTTCACACAGAAGCAATCGGGGAACCTAGAAGAGAAGGTATTGCAGAGCAGATTGAGATGCAGGTTGGGCGTGATGGAGGGAGCAGAATGGAGGACAACACAACACTGGTAGGAGACATGAGGAAGGTTGTTACATTTGTGACAGCAGCAATCAGTTGCACAGAAAAATTACAATGGAGGACTAAGAAGATAAAGATCATAGTGGAGCAGGCAGTGAGGTATCTTGGGATCACAGGACTGACATGGGAAAATGTACAGGATGACCTCAATTAGATTGAGAATCAGTCCAGCCAGGAATCATGTATTTGGTTAATTTGCATCATGGTGTTAATCCTTCAATGGAATGCCAGACGTTTGATGGCTAATGGGCAAGAGTTCAAACAGTTTCTCAAGGAGTTACCAGCCAAACCTGATGTGATATGTCTCCAGGAGACATGGCTAAATCCTACTCTAGATTTTGTATTACAAGGTTATGTTGCAGTCCGTAGAGATAGGGTGGCAGGGGGAGGATGAGGGTGTGATACCTTTATAAAGCGGGGATCCCATATAGGTGTGTGGGAGAGGGAGTGGAACAGGAGTATGTGGTGGTAGAGGTATGGTTGGGAGGGGGGAATATGGTAGTAGTGGACTTTTACTACCCTTGTATGAGACTGGAGTTGCTGGCCCTTGGGAATGTAGAAGGTCAAGATAGTAGACCGGTAATATGGTGTGGGGATTTCAATACTCATTTGTTTTTATTATGGATCCCCATTAGCTCCTGCCAAGGCAGCAGCTACTCTTCCTGGGGTCCAAACATATTCAAGCACTTACATTACATATAAAACAAAAGATAAAACAGTTTCATCATATAACATTATTACACCACCACATATCTACAATACAAAATGTTCAATACCACCATACAACAATATCACAACGTGTACGTATGCATGTGTCTGTACCTTTGTTTGTATCTCTTCACGTCCCCGTTGTTCCATAAGGTGTATTTTTACCAGTTTTTAAAACAATTACCTGATGTGGAATAGAGTTCCATGTAGTCAAATCAAATCAAATTTTATTTGTCACATACACATGTTTAGCAGATGTTATTTCGGGTGTAGCGAAATGCTAGTCATGGCTCTATGTAGTATTGTGCACCTCCCATAGTCTGTTCTGGACTTGGGGACTGTGAAGAGACCTCTGGTGGCATGTCTTGTGGGGTATGCATGGGTGTCTGAGCTATGTGCTCATATTTTAAACAGACAGCTCAGTACATTCAGCTTGTCAACACCTCTTACAAAAACAAGTAGTGATGAAGTCAATCCCTCTTCCACTTTGAGCCATGAGAGATTTACATGCATGTGTCACGATCGTTGTTAAGAGAGGAGGACCAAGGCGCAGCGTGATGAACAAACATGTTTATTTATCATTAGCGATAAACACGGACAGTAAACAAAAACAACAAACGACTCGTAACGTCCTAGGTAACATAGACCAACACGGAACAAGAACCCACAAACACAAAGGGAAAAACAGACAGTTTAAATATGGCTCCCAATCAGAGACAACCAGCCAAAAGCTGACACTCGTTGCCTCTGATTGGGAGTCACTCAGGCCAACATAGAAATAAACAAACTAGAACTCCCAACATAGAAATACACCACATAGAAAGAACACACCCTGGCTCAACATATAGAGTCCCAGAGCCAGGGTGTTACAGCATGTCAGTAATGTTAGCTCTCTGTGTACTTTTAAGGGCCAGCCGTGCTGCCCTGTTCTGAGCCAACTGCAATTTTCCCAAGTACTGATCAGTAGTCTAGGTGCGACAAAACTCGAGCCTGTGGGACCTGCCTTGTTAATAGTGTTATTAAGAAGGCAGAGCAACACTTTATTATAGACAGGCTTTTCCCCATCTTAGCTACTGTTGTATTAATATGTTTTGACCATGACAGTTTACAATCCAGGGTTACTCCAAGCAGTTTAGTCACCTCAATTTGCTCAATTTCCACATTATTCATTACGAGATGTAGTTGAGGTTTAGTGTTTAGTGAATGATTTGTCCCAAATACAATGCTTTTAGTTTAGGAAATTCAGTTGCTGTAGTAGCTGACATGTATAGTGTTGAGTCATCCGCATACATAGACACACTGGCTTTACTCAAAGCCAGTGGCATGTCGTTAGTAAAGATGGAAAAAAGTAAGGGGCCTAAACAGCTACTCTGGGGAATTCCTGATTCTACCTGGATTATGTTTGAGAGGCTTCCATTAAAGAAAACCCTCTGTGTTCTGTTAGACAAGTAACTCTTTATCCACATTATAGCAGGGGGTGTAAAGCCATAACACATTCGTTTTTCCAGCAGCAGACTATGATCGATAATGTCAAAAGCTGCACTGATGTCTAACAAGACAGCCCCCCAATCATTTTATCATCAATTTCTCTCACACAAATGACTGATGATTGGCTAAGTGCTGTGCTTGTTGAGTGTCCTTCCCTATAAGCATGCTGAAAGTCTGTTGTCAGTTTGTTTACTGTGAAATAGCATTGTATCTGGTCAAACACCATTTTTTCCAGAAGTTTACTAAGGGTTGGTAACAGGCTGATTGGTCGGCAATTTGAGCCAGTAAAGGGGGCTTTACTATTCTTGGGTAGCAGAATGACTTTAGCTTCCCTCCAGGCCTGAGGGCACACACTTTCTAGTAGGCTTAAAATGAAGATGTGGCAAATAGGAGTGGCAATATCGTCCGCTATTATCCTCAGTCATTTACAATCCAGATTGTCAGACCCCGGTGGCTTGTCATTGTTGATAGACAATAATACTCTTTTCACCTCTTCCAAACTGACTTTACGGAATTCAAAAGTACAATTCTTGTCTTAATAATTTGGTCAGATATACTTGGATGTGTAGTGTCAGTGTTTGTTGCTGGCATGTCGTACCTAAGTTTGCTAATCTTGCCAATGAAGAAGTCATTAAAGTGGTTGGCAATATCAGTGGGTGTTGTGATGAATGAGTCATCTGATTCAATGAATGATGGAGCCGAGTTTACCTTTTTTCCCAAAATTTCATTTAAGGTGCTCCAAAGCTTTTTACTATTATACTTTATATCATTTATTTTTATAGTTTATTTTTATTTTTATTCAGTTTAGTCACATGATTTCTTAATTTGCAGTACGTTTGCCAATCAGTTGGGCTGCCAGACTTATTTGCCATACCTTTTGCCTCATCCCTCTCAACCATACAATTTTTAAATTCCTCATCAATCCAAGGGGATTTAACAGTTTTTACAGTCATTTTCTTAATGGGTGCGTGCTTATTAGTAACTGGAATAAGCAATTTCATAAATGTGTCAAGTGCAGTGTCTGGTTGCACATCACAGACCAGCAAATATTATTTACATCATCCCACGGGGGACCAGTATGAAAAATGTATGCACTCACTAACTGTAAGTCGCTCTGGATAAGAGTGTCTGCTAAATGACTCAAATGTAAAATCAAATGTAACATAGGAATCACTACAAAACGTATTGTAAGACCTCTTAAACAATATATTAGGCCCAGCCTTTGGAACTTTGGTTTTCCTAGATATGGCTACTATATCGTGATCACTACATCCGATGGATTTGGATACTGCTTTAAAGCACATTTCTGCAGCATTAGTAAAGATGTGATCAATACATGTTGATGATTGAATTCCTGTGCTGTTTGTAAATACCCTGGTAGGTTGACTGACAACCTGAACCAGGTTGCAGGCACTGGTTACAGTTAGAATTTTTTTCTTGAGAGTGGGCAGTTTGATGAGAGCCAGTCAATATTTAAATCACCCAGAAAATAAACTTCTCTGTTGATATCACATACATTATCAAGCATTTCACACATATTATCCAGATACTGACTGTTAGCACTTGGTGGTCTATAGCAGCTTCCCACAAGAATGGGATTTAGGTGAGGTAGGTGAACCTGTAGCCATATTACTTCAACAGTATTTAACATGAGATCATCTCTACGCTTTACAGGAATGCGGTTCTGAATATAGACCGCAACATCGGCACCGATAGCATTTCTGTCTTTTCAGTACATGTTATAACCACGTATTGCTACCACTGTATCATCAAAGGTATTATCTAAGTGAGTTTCATAGATAGTCAGAATATGAACGTCATCTGTTACAAGCAAGTTATTGACTTCATGAACCTTGTTTCTCAGGCTGCATATGTTAATATGGGCTATTTTTAGCACTTTTCTGGGTTGCTTGATTGTTTTTAATGCTTAACTGGGAAGCTTAGCATAAGTAGACATGCTGATGTTATTTATATTGGAGCTGATAGTGCAGGGTGAGCTGCACACAATGGTCATCCTACTAGGGCACACCGCCTCAGTGCTAACAGTGTACCTCTTTTTCATAGGCTCATGATTACTGCATACAATAGCTGTAGGATCAACAGAGGGATTCAGGGCAATTAGGGGGACATAAATTAAGTTACTTACATTGTGTCTGCCAATGCCCCTAGGATCATGTACATTTGATGCAGCATTATGATGACTCATTGTCACAATGGTAGGGATTAACTGAGCTGGTCTTGGGTCATTGATAAGACATTGTTTCAACGCAGCCTTGAAATGCATGGACAGTCCAGAAGCCAAGATGATTTGGATGGACTCCGTCATTCCAGTAGAGTATCTTCTGTTTCCAGAAGGTGTCAAAGTGATCTATAAAAGTGATTCCGGCAGAGCTACAGCAATCTTTTAGCCAGATGTGTAATGCCAGTAGCCTGCTGAATCTTTCACACCCACGGCCCAACGATGGTACCGGACCTGAAATGATTGGCCGTTTTTTTGGAGTCTTTTAATGATCAAATCAGTTCTTTAAAATCCATTTTCAGATGTTCCGAGCTAGCCCTCCTGATGTCGTTTGACCCCACATGGACTATGACAGCGTCAGCTCCTGGTATCTGTAGTAGAACAGTCGGAAGCAGCCTTGTGATGTCCTGTACTCGTGCTCCTGGGTAGCACAGGGTTTTTACATTGGGAACCGAGACGTTTCTCACCATAGAGCTGCCGATGATGACAGCTGGTGATGTTGAATGGGCCGGTCTCTCAGGCAGCCTCACGGTCTGATGAGGGTGGGAGCTCTGAGGACCTGAACCCGAGGTAGAAGCCACCGGAGAGGGAGACAGAACAGAGGACGAAGACGCAGGTACCTCTGGATCCGATCTTGAATGGGAAGCCCCTAAGGAAGAAGGCGTCGGAACCTCTGGATCCAGGGCGGCAAAGCCGTTTCTGATCTGTGTCAGGTCCGGGCTTAACATCTCCAAGGAGACCCCTGTTGCCAGAGGACGCTTTCTTCGATTTCCACGGCGAGTGACGTATCTTCATGGCTGGTTGGTTGGGTTGAGAACAGCTCCGTTCTCCAGGGAAGGGGGAGACCCCTTCTGGGATGGATCCCTGCAGAGCACCGGCCAGTCGGCTGTGGAGAGCCGACATGGCGTTGACACTTCCACCAGACCAGAGCTGCGTCTGGCTACTGGGGTGCAAGAAAAAGAAAAGTAGGCGGGCGTGGATTCCCCAGTAGCTTGTGTAGGTTTGCTACTTGCTTGCTAAGAGTAGCCACTTAGCCCCTTTAGTCCTCCGCAAGCAAGCAGTTGCTACATTGAAAGTCAGCGCGGTCCACATTGTCCCAGAATAAAGCAAAATAAACACAGCTCCTGCAGTGCTGGAAACGTTCAATGGCGACCTCCATTTGAGACCGCCGAGCCAGCTAGGCTAGCTGGGTTTCTGTGTCTCTCCCCGTATGCGGAATCTGGCAGGATCCCGGGACAGACAGCAACGCTCACATCAACTAAGCCCAACAGAGCCGCAGTATCCAAAATAGAAATAAAAGTATATAAAACCACTGTCAGCTTTACAAAAACAATAAACTGTGATCTCTCGTTCAGCTTTCATTCAGCCTTCAACAACAAACAACATAGTACGCTCTGGGGAGGGTTATGGACTAATGTAAACGGACAAGTGTTGGAGGAACTACTGGATGAGAAAGGGCTTGTGAGTCTTGATGACGGCCGGGGAACCAGGATTGACCCAGTAACTGGAAATGAATCTGCTCTGGATCTTACTTTGATCTCGAGTTCAATGGCAGGCAGATGTAGTTGGGAGGTTTTGGAGGAATCTACAGTGGGTAGTGATCACTATCCTATCATGTGTACTGTAGGATTGAGGGAGGAAGAATCAGTAGGAAATGGATTGAGGTGTCACGCTCTGGCTCCGGGACTTTGTATGTTGAGCCAGGGTGTGTTCGTTTTGTTGTGTTTTGGTTGGTTGTCTTTGGGTGTGTTGTCTTGGTTGTTCGTGTGACTCCCAATCAGTGGTAACGAGTGTCAGCTGTCGGCTCGTTATCTCTGATTGGGAGCCATATTTAAACTGTGTGTTTTCACCTTGGGGTTGTGGGTTTTTGTTCCATGTTCTGTCAGTGTCACAGAGGACTTCACGTATCGTCATTTGTTTTGTTGTTTCGTGGTTGCTTTAATTTAATAAAGTCAACATGTTCGCTCAACACGCTGCGCCTTGGTCTGCTTCCTTAGACGATCGTGACAGAAAAACCCACCGTACCAGGACCAAGCAGCGTGTCCAGGAGCCAAGGGTATGGACATGGGAGGTGATTTTGGACGATAAAGGGTCCTGGACTTGGGAAGAAATCCTGGCCGGGATGGATCGCCGGCCATGGAGTGAGGCAGTGGAGAGGCGACGGAGAGAGGAGCAACGGCGTCAGCAGGGCCATCGTCGGAAGGACGAGAGGCAACCCCAAAAAAGTTTTTTGGGGGGCACATGGCTGGGCGGCTGGGCAGCAGGAGGCTGCCACAGGGGAGACGTGGAGAGAAGGCTACCGGATTACGGGAGCCATTGGCGAGTAGAGGGAGGGAAGTTGTTGTGGCACGGCGTGAGAGACTGAGGTGTGTTACCAGTCCGGTCCGGCCCGTTCCTGATCCCCGGTTAAGGCCAGTGGTGTGTGTTCCCAGTACGGACCGGCCTGTTCCTACTCCACGCACCAAGCCCACGGTGTGCGTCGCCAGTCCAGCCCGGCCGGTTCCTGCTCCACGTACTAAGCCTACGGTGTACGTCGCCAGCCCAGCCCGGCCTGTTCCTGCTTCTCGCATCAAGCCTACGGTGTGCGTCGCCAGCCCAGCCCGGCCTGTTCCTGCTCCACGCACAGAACCTACGGTGTGCGTCGCCAGCCCAGCCCGGCCTGTTCCTGCTCTACGCATCAAGTCTACGGTGTGCGTCGACAGCCCTGCCCGGCCTGTTCCTGCTCTACGCATCAAGTCTACGGTGTGCGTCGACAGCCCTGCCCGGCCTGTTCCTGCTCTACGCACCAAGTCTACGGTGTGCTTTGACAGCCCTGCCCGGCCTGTTCCTGCTCTACGCATCAAGTCTACGGTGTGCGTCGACAGCCCTGCCCGGCCTGTTCCTGCTCTACGCACCAAGTCTACGGTGTACGTCGACAGCCCTGCCCGGCCTGTTCCTGCTCTACGCACCAAGTCTACGGTGTGCGTCGACAGCCCTGCCCGGCCTGTTCCTGCTCTACGCATCAAGTCTACGGTGTGCGTCGACAGCCCTGCCCGGCCTGTTCCTGCTCTACGCACCAAGTCTACGGTGTGCGTCGACAGCCCTGCCCGGCCTGTTCCTGCTCCACGCACCGAAGCCTACGGGGTGTGTCGTCGGCCTGGTCCAGCCCGTTCCTGCTACTCGCACCAAGCCAGGGGTGCGAGTCGTCAGCCTGGTTCAGCTCGTCCCTGCTATTCGCACCAAGCCAAGGGTGCGAGCCGTCAGCCTGGTGAGGCCCGTTCCGGCTCCACGCATCAAGCCTAGGGGTGCGATCGTCAGCCAGGTCCGGTCCGTTTCTGCCTCACGCGCCAAGCCAGGGGTACGCGTCGTCAGTCCAGATCCTACCAGCTGGGTCGGATCGGACCGGGGCGCTACGGGGGGATTGAGGAAGGGTGGTGGTCAAGCCCGGAGCCGGAGCCGCCTCCGAGGAGCAACACCCACCCAGCCCTCCCCTGTTTGGGGTTTTTGAGGCGCGGTCGCAGTCCGCGCCTTTAGGGGGGGGTACTGTCACGCTCTGGCTCCGGGACTTTGTATGTTGAGCCAGGGTGTGTTCGTTTTGTTGTGTTTTGGTTGGTTGTCTTTGGGTGTGTTGTCTTGGTTGTTCGTGTGACTCCCAATCAGTGGTAACGAGTGTCAGCTGTCGGCTCGTTATCTCTGATTGGGAGCCATATTTAAACTGTGTGTTTTCACCTTGGGGTTGTGGGTTTTTGTTCCATGTTCTGTCAGTGTCACAGAGGACTTCACGTATCGTCATTTGTTTTGTTGTTTCGTGGTTGCTTTAATTTAATAAAGTCAACATGTTCAGCTCAACACGCTGCGCCTTGGTCTGCTTCCTTAGACGATCGTGACAGAAAAACCCACCGTACCAGGACCAAGCAGCGTGTCCAGGAGCCAAGGGTATGGACATGGGAGGTGATTTTGGACGATAAAGGGTCCTGGACTTGGGAAGAAATCCTGGCCGGGATGGATCGCCGGCCATGGAGTGAGGCAGTGGAGAGGCGACGGAGAGAGGAGCAACGGGCGTCAGCAGGGCCATCGTCGGAAGGACGAGAGGCAACCCCAAAAAGTTTTTTGGGGGGCACATGGCTTAAGCGGCTGGGCAGCAGGAGGCTGCCACAGGGAGACGTGGAGAGAAGGCTACCGGATTACGGGAGCCATTGGCGAGTAGAGGGAGGGAAGTTGTTGTGGCACGGCGTGAGAGACTGAGGTGTGTTACCAGTCCGGTCCGGCCCGTTCCTGATCCCCGGTTAAGGCCAGTGGTGTGTGTTCCCAGTACGGACCGGCCTGTTCCTACTCACGCACCAAGCCCACGGTGTGCGTCGCCAGTCCAGCCCGGCCGGTTCCTGCTCCACGTACTAAGCCTACGGTGTACGTCGCCAGCCCAGCCCGGCCTGTTCCTGCTTCTCGCATCAAGCCTACGGTGTGCGTCGCCAGCCCAGCCCGGCCTGTTCCTGCTCCACGCACAGAACCTACGGTGTGCGTCGCCAGCCCAGCCCGGCCTGTTCCTGCTCTACGCATCAAGTCTACGGTGTGCGTCGACAGCCCTGCCCGGCCTGTTCCTGCTCTACGCATCAAGTCTACGGTGTGCGTCGACAGCCCTGCCCGGCCTGTTCCTGCTCTACGCACCAAGTCTACGGTGTGCGTCGACAGCCCTGCCCGGCCTGTTCCTGCTCTACGCATCAAGTCTACGGTGTGCGTCGACAGCCCTGCCCGGCCTGTTCCTGCTCTACGCACCAAGTCTACGGTGTACGTCGACAGCCCTGCCCGGCCTGTTCCTGCTCTACGCACCAAGTCTACGGTGTGCGTCGACAGCCCTGCCCGGCCTGTTCCTGCTCTACGCACCAAGTCTACGGTGTGCGTCGACAGCCCTGCCCGGCCTGTTCCTGCTCTACGCACCAAGTCTACGGTGTGCGTCGACAGCCCTGCCCGGCCTGTTCCTGCTCCACGCACGAAGCCTACGGGGTGTGTCGTCGGCCTGGTCCAGCCCGTTCCTGCTACTCGCACCAAGCCAGGGGTGCGAGTCGTCAGCCTGGTTCAGCTCGTCCCTGCTATTCGCACCAAGCCAAGGGTGCGAGCCGTCAGCCTGATCCAGCCCATTCCTGCTACTCGCACCAAGCCAGGGATGCGAGTCGTCAGCCTGGTGAGGCCCGTTCCGGCTCACGCATCAAGCCTAGGGTGCGTATCGTCAGCCAGGTCCGGTCCGTTTCTGCCTCACGCGCCAAGCCAGGGGTACGCGTCGTCAGTCCAGATCCTACCAGCTGGGTCGGATCGGACCGGGGGCGCTACGGGGGGATTGAGGAAGGGTGGTGGTCAAGCCCGGAGCCGGAGCCGCCTCCGAGGAGCAACACCCACCCAGCCCTCCCCTGTTTGGGGTTTTTGAGGCGCGGTCGCAGTCCGCGCCTTTAGGGGGGGGTACTGTCACGCTCTGGCTCCGGGACTTTGTATGTTGAGCCAGGGTGTGTTCGTTTGTTGTGTTTTGGTTGGTTGTCTTTGGGTGTGTTGTCTTGGTTGTTCGTGTGACTCCCAATCAGTGGTAACGAGTGTCAGCTGTCGGCTCGTTATCTCTGATTGGGAGCCATATTTAAACTGTGTGTTTTCACCTTGGGGTTGTGGGTTTTTGTTCCATGTTCTGTCAGTGTCACAGAGGACTTCACGTATCGTCATTTGTTTTGTTGTTTCGTGGTTGCTTTAATTTAATAAAGTCAACATGTTCGCTCAACACGCTGCGCCTTGGTCTGCTTCCTTAGACGATCGTGACATGAGGAGATGAATATTTGGGAAAGCGGAGAGGGGTCAGTTTCAGGAGTTGAGTGAACAGGAGCTGTCCTCAGGTAGATCTGAATTCAGAAATAGAAACAATCAATGATGGAATAGGAGGAGCAATAGTAGGGGCCGGAAGCCAGGTGATTCCTATGGGTACAGGGGGGAGAAAGAGTAACGCAGTCCCCTGGTGAAGTGAAGAGTGTAGAGAAGCAGTGTAGAGTAGGAACAGCACTTTCAGAATGTTGAAAAGGTCCCATAATTACCAGCACCTGATTCAGTATAAACAAGCACAAGCAGTAGTAAGGAGGATCATTAGGACAGCTAAGAGGGAGTATTGGCTCCGGTTCTGTGGAAACACAGGCAGGACCACTCCTGTAGGAGAGGTATAGTGGGGTCAGAAGAGATTGGGATCTCCCTGTGCTGAAAAGTGGGTAGATTGTTGCAGTGAGAGATATGGAGAAGGCAGAGATGTTAGCCCAGGCATTTGTGAAGGTGCACAGCTCAAATAATCTGACAGAAGAGGGGCAGCGTGGGAGAGAGAGAGTCAGAAGAGAACATCCGGGGGTCCTGGATCAGAGAGAGATGGTCGGGGATACATTGAATGCCCCATTTATGTTGGCTGAGATGAAGAGAGCTTTAGCTAAAGCTGGGGTAACATCTCCTGGGAAGGATGAGATGTGTTACATCATGATGGCTCATCTCAGTGACACTGCAATGGGGAAAGTATTGGGCCTTTACAATAAGGTGTGGCAGGAAGGGAAACTGCCTGGAAGTTGGAAGCAGGCGGTAGTGGTGCCAATACGGAAACCAGGGAAAGAACCTGCTAGTCCTTCAAGCTATAGGCTGATAGCGTTGACATCTCACGTATGGAAACTTATGGAAAGGATGACAACGGAAAGGCTGACTTACTTCCTGGAGAGTAGAGGACTAATGTCACCTGATCAAAGTGGGTTCAGGAAAGTTAGGGGAACGATGGATCCTGTACTGTGCCTTGAGTCAGTCATACGGAAGGCACAGGCAGATAAGGAGGTGGTGGTAGCCGTTTTCTTTGATGTAGAGAAGGCTTATGATATGATGTGGAAGGAAGGCCTACTTATCAAGCTGGATAACATGGGGGTTGGAAGAAGGGTTTTTAACTGGATAAAGGATTTTCTTTTTGGGCGATCAATACAAGTGAGGGTGGGGAGCTCTGTGTCAGAAAGCTATGAGGTGGATAATGGTACACCCCAGGGAAGTGTCATTAGTCCTTTGTTGTTCTCCATTATGATTGATGATGTATTCTCCCAGGTGAGACCTGATATTGGGAGGTAATTGTTTGCGGATGATGGAGCGCTGTGGAAGAGAGAGAGGAATATTACCCATACAGCCAGAAGAGTTCAAGAATAATAATAATAATATGCCATTTATCAGACGCTTTTATCCAAAGCGACTTACAGTCATGTGTGCATACATATTTACGTATGGGTGGTCCCGGGGATCGAATCCACTACCCTGGCGTTACAAGTGCCATGCTCTACCAATTGAGCTACAGAGGACCACAGTGGAACAGTGGTCCCTCAGGTGGGGCTTCAAGTTTTCAGTTGAGAAAACACAGACTGTGTTTTTTTCTAGAAGGAAGGTTGGGGAGGAAATATACTTGAAGTTGCATGGAAGGAATCTGGAGATGGTGGGAGGGTTTAGGTTCCCGGGGGTCTGGTTTGGCACTCGAATGACATGGGTGGAGAATATTAACAGAGTAGTTGAAAATATTGAATGTGATGCGTTGCTTGTCAGGAATGGAGAGGGGCGCAGATAGAATGGCATTGAAAATGATATATATAGCGCTGTTAAAGTCATCACTGGATTATGGAAGTATAGCATATGGATCAGCAGCTCAGACAACTTTTTTAAAAGGCTAGATCCAGGCACAAGCCCTTAGAATATGTTGTGGAGCACTCAGGACCTCCCCGGTGGCAGCGATGCAGGTAGAGTTGGGAGAGATGCCATTAAAGTTAAGAAGACAACAGCTAGCCATGACATATTGGGTTAATCTACAAGGACATATGGTTACACATCCTACAATAAAGGTGCTCCTAGAGTGCTGGGAACATGAACAAAATCTGAATACAAGCTTTGGGTGGATAGGCAATTGAATGGCGATAGAGATGGGGTTGTTTGGGAGGGAGTTTAGCCCCTCTGCGGTTCTTCCTGCTATCCCACCTTGGTTTCTCCCTCAACCAGTGATAGATCTAGGGTTGCTTTAGAGGGTAAGAGATGTTGAGGAAGGAGTAGATTCAGTTGTAAGTGAACATTTAAGAACATTAAGAATATATTCACAGATGGATCTAAGGACCCTAAAACAGGGAGGACAGGAGCAGCTTTTAGTGTTCCTGAGTTTAAGGTGGCAGTGACGAAAAGTGCAACAGATCATTTATCTGTTTACACAATGGAGTTGTTGGCCATACTATTGGCTGCAGAGTGGGTGGAGGAGGTGGGGTCAGACAGGGTAGTCATCTGCTCTGACTCCTGTGCAGCACTGATGAGCTTAAAGTCATGTGTGTCTCAGAGCAGACAGGATGTATTGTATGAGGTTTTGCAGTGCTTGTATAGGGTGGGACAGATGGGGGTAGTTGTGATGTTCCTCTGGGTACCAGCTCATGTGGGATTAGATGGGAATGATGAGGTGGATGTTATCGCCAAGCAGGCTCTTAAACATCCTAATGTTGAGATGGAATTATCAATCAGTAAAGCAGAAGCCAAGGGATTAATTAGAACAGTGGTTAAAAATAAGTGGCAAGAGTTGTGGAACAGGGAGTGTAAGGGAAGACGCCTGTATAATATCCAGGAAAAGGTGGGGGCAGGGAGGTTCTCAGGCCGAGAGAGAAGGGAGGAAAGTGTAGTCACAAGGCTGAGACTGGGACACACAAGGCTCAATAGTACATTGAAATTGGAGGGAAAACATCCGACTGGGAGGTGTGATCATTGTCAGGAGGAGATGGAGACAGTGGAACATGTCCTATTTCAGTGCCAGAAATATGTGAGAGAAAGGGAGCGATTGTTATTAGATTTGAGGAGTGATGGGGTTGAAGAGCCAGGATTAAGTGAACTGCTGGGGAAATCTTCAGGGGATGTAGTATTTCATTATGTATTTTGTTTCCTTAAGGAGACGAGATTATTGGGTAGGATTTAGACCTTCGCTGTCTCTGGTCCACACTCCAGTCCAGTTGGTGGCGGTAATGCACCTTAAAGTTGGTTGCCAACTGCCATATAAAATCCACAGAAGAAGAAGAAGAAGAAGAAGCAGGTGTTTGGAGGATATATTGATCCTGGTGCCGACGAAGATGGCGGCCTCGCGACTAGCTCTTAGGAAACTTTGCGGTATTTTGTTTTTTTATGTATTATTTTTTACATTATTAGCTCAGAAAATGTTTTGTATTATTACATACAGCCGGGAAAAACTATTGGATATCAGAGCAGTGGTAACTCACCAGCATTACGACCAGGAATACGACTTTCCCAAAGGAGATCCTTTGTTTGCTCTCCCCAGGGCAATTGAACTGATTCCAGCGGCTGACCCAAAACATTGCCGGCGGAGGAGAGGCACTCGGAGCGGTCTGCTGGTTCGACTTAGGAGACGTGCACACCACCCACCGCTTCCAAGTATACTACTCGCTAATGTTCAGTCTCTGATTAACAAGGTTGACGAGCTCCGGGCAAGGATTTCTTTCCAGAGAGACATCAAGACCTATAACATACTTTGTTTCACGGAAACATGGCTCTCTGGGGATATTCTGTCGAAATCGGTCCAGCCAGATGGGTTCTCAGTTCATCACGCAGACAGGAATAAATATCTCTCCGGGAAGCAGAAGGGCGGAGGAGTGTGTTTCATGATTAACGACTCATGGTGTAATTGTAGTAACATACAGGAACTCAAGTCCTTTTGTTCACCCGACCTAGAATACCTCACAATCAAATGCTGACCGTACTCCCAAGATAATTTTCTTCGGTTATAGTCACGGCCGTGTATATCCCCCCTCAAGCCGATACCACAACGGCCCTCAAAGAACTTCTCTGGACTTTATGCAAACTGGAAACCACATATCCTGAGGCTGCATTTATTGTAGCCGGGGATTTTAACAAAGCAAATTTGAGGACTACGTTGCCGAAGTTCTATCAACATATCGACTGTTGTACTCGCGCTGCTAAAACCCTCGACCATTGCTATTCAAACTTCCGGGATGGTTATAAGGCCCTCCCCCGCCCTCCTTTCGGCAAATCTGACCACGATTCCATTTTGCTCCTCCCTTTCTATAGGCAGAAACTCAAACAGGCTATTCAACGCTGGTCTGACCAATCGGAATCCACGCTTCAAGATTGTTTTGATCACGCGGACTAGGATATGTTCCGGGTAGTTTGCGAAAATAATTGAGACGAATACACTGAAACGGTGACTGAGTTTATCAGAAAGGTGATGTTGTGCCCACTGTGACTATTAAAACCTACCCTAACCAGAAACCGTGGATAGATGGCAGCATTCGCGCAAAACTGAAAGCGGCATCCCTAGCCACGTCCTCAGAGCATGCGCAGACCAGCTGGCTGGTGTGTTTACGGACATATTCAATCTCTCCCTTTCCCAGTCTGCTGTTCCCACATGCTTCAAGATGGCCACCATTGTTCCTGTACCCAAGAAAGCAAAGGTAACTGAACTAAATGACTTTCGCCCCGTAGCACTCACCTCTGTCATCATGAAGTGCTTTGAGAGACTAGTCAAGGATCATATCACCTCTACCTTACCTGTCACCCTAGACCCACTTCAATTTGCTTACCGCCCCAATAGATCCACAGACGATGCAATCGCCATCACACTGCACACTGCCCTATCCCATCTGGACAAGAGGAAGAATGCTGTTCATTGACTATAGCTCAGCATTCAACACCATAGTACCCTCCAAGCTCATCATTAAGCTCGAGGCCCTGGGTCTGAACCCACCCTGTGCAACTGGGTCCTGGTCTTCCTGACGGGCCACCCCCAGGTGGTGAAGGTAGGAAACAACATCTCCACTTCGCTGATCCTCAACACTGGGGCCCCACAAGGGTGCATGCTCAGCCCCCTCCTGTACTCCCTGTTCACCCATGACTGCGTGGCCAAGCACACCTCCAACTCAATCATCATGGTTGCAGACGACACAACAGTAGTAGGCTTGATTACCAACAATTACGAGACCGCCTACAGGGAGGAGGTGAGGGCTCTGGGAGTGTGGTGCCAGGAAAATAACCTCTCACTCAACGTCAACAAAACAAAATGGAGATGATCATGGACTTCAGGAAACAGCAGAGGGTGCACCCCCCTTTCCACATCGATGGGACCGCAGTGGAGAAGGTGGAAAGCTTCAAGTTCCTTGGCGTACACATCACTGACAAACTGAAATGGTCCACCCATGCAGACAGTGTGGTGAAGAAGGCGCAACAGAGCTTCTTCAACCTCAGGAGGCTGAAGAAATTTGGCTTGGCACCTAAAACCCTCACAAACTTTTACAGATGCACAATTGAGAGCATCCTGTCGGGCTGTATCACCGCCTGGTATGGCAACTGCACCGCCCGCAACTGCAGGGCTCTCCAGAGGGTGGTGCGGTCTGCTGAACGCATTACCGGGGGCAAACTACCCTCCCTCCAAGACACCTACAGCATCCGATGTCACAGGAAGGCCAAAAAGATCATCAAGGACATCAACCACCCGAGCCACTGCCTGTTCACCCCACTATCATCCAGAAGGCGAGGTCAGTACAGGTGCATCAAAGCTGGGATCGAGAGAATGAAAAACAGCTTCTATCTCAAGGCCATCAGACTGTTAAATAGCCATCACTAGTACATTAGAGGCTGCTGCTGCCTATTGAAATCACTGGCCACTTTAAGAAATGGAACACTAGTCACTTTAATAATGTTTACATATCTTGCACTACTCATCTCATATGTATATACTGTATTCTATTCTATAATATTCTACTGTATCTTAGTCCATGCCGCTCTGTCATTGCTTGTCCATATATGTATATATTCTTAAATTATATTCCTTACTAGATTTGTGTGTATTGTGTATATGTTGTGAAATTGTTAGATATTACTTGTTAGATATTACTGCACTGTCGGAGCTAGAAGCACAAGCATTTCGCTACACCCGCAATAACATCTGCTAAACACGTGTATGTGACAAATACAATTTGATTTTATTTTATTTGATATTGGCATGGGTGTTGTTTTCCTCTCGGGACAGCAAACCGTTCCAATATGTCCTCCAAACACCAGCTTCGAGGGCATTATCACTTTTATACAATGGGTTACCAACATATTCAAATAATGATTGACATATTTTCATTAAAAACGTTATTTTTTATTAATTTATTCATACTATTTCATCCTTCCACAAGATATAGTCCCGACACAAATCTAGGGTTGCTAGAGACACGACCCTGTCGTTCAGTCTTTTTGTTCTGTATCTTCAGTCGTTCAGTCTTTTTGTTCTGTATCTATGGACACGACCCAGTCGTTCAGTCTTTTTGTTCTGTATCTATGGACGCGACCCAGTCGTTCAGTCTTTTTGTTCTGTATCTATGGACGCGACCCAGTCGTTCAGTCTTTTTGTTCTGTATCTATGGACGCGACCCAGTCGTTCAGTCTTTTTGTTCTGTATCTATGGACGCGACCCAGTCGTTCAGTCTTTTTGTTCTGTATCTATGGACGCGACCCAGTCGTTCAGTCTTTTTGTTCTGTATCTATGGACGCGACCCAGTCGTTCGTTCTAAATGTTCCATTGCCATTCTGGCTGTTAACGTTCTTATCCCTTGCTTGCTAGCTAGCCAACTACGGCTAACTTACAGTCACGTCAAAAAGTGCAGCCAAAATAACAGCAATGCAGCTGCATTTGCATTTGTTTAAGCTGTTTTCTAGTGACATTTATTTGGATACATCCATAACAATGAGCTAATGAGGCGCGATTCGTCAGGAACCTGTTGTTCAGAGGAGCTAGCCAACAACACAGCTACAGTAACACAATCACTTCAACCTGAAGCTGGAAAGACAGCAAATTAGCTGCGTTTCATTGTACCTTTTTTTAAATAATTTTTTGGTTTGAATATATGCCAGCTGATTCATGATTTCGACTGGCTGAGAAATGCTGCCTGCCTGTCTGTCTCCTCCCAACTCCTGAAACGTTCATTACTATGGGACAGCAGGAGATCGAATTTGAATATTGAAACAATGTTGCAAATGTTGGAGAGACAGACAGCAATGTTTATACAAATCTCCGCTGTTGAAAATGAAATGTTAGTCTAAAAGAAATGTGAGATAATGTCTAGATGCTTTTTATAGTTTATAAGTTACCTGGTTGGGCCGATGAGACAGTGGATTGCGCAGTCAGATGGAACAGAGTAAATAGGCATTTTAACATCATAGATTTAGCCGGTGGCAATTTGTGGAATAGACACTGGCTGGAATGCGGCAAGTTGTAATGTAATATTTCAGTTTTTAATTTTGTATAAATAAGCAAAAATGTCTAAAAACCTGTTTTTGTTTTGTCATTATGGGGTATTGTGTGTAGATTGATGAGTGGGGGAAATGCAGAGAACATCCCTGGTCATCCCTTCTGCCTCTGATCTGGCGGACTCACTAAACACACATGCTTTGTTTGTAAATTATGTCTGAGAGTTGGAGTGTACCCCTGGCTATCCGAAAATAAAAATATATATAAATAAATGGTGGGGTCTGGTTTGCTTAATATAAGGAATTTGAATTATTAATACTTTTACTATTGATACTGTAGGTATATTTGAGCAATTGCATTTACTTTTGATTATTAAGGATATTTAAAACCAAATACTTTTAGACTTTTACGCAAGTAGTATTTTACTGGGTGACTTTCACTTTTACTTGAGTCATTTTCTATTAAGGTATCTTTACTTTTACTCAAGTATGACAATTGGTTACTTTTTCCACCACTGGTCTTCAAGCTATGGAAGATGGCAAAACATTTACTAATAATAATTGATTGGACTTACATGGCACTTTTCTAGACACCCAAAGCTCTTTATAGTGTAAGGAGAAACTCACCACCCACTTACATACTATGTTTTATTTATTTAATTGGCCCATCCACCCCCTCTTCGGAGGACAAAAGTAACCTTGTGTTACAAAGATATTTTGTTACATGCAGTACATCATTATAATAAATCATAATAAAGGTTATTCTTTTATTAACGGGAGTGAATCTAATTTCATTCATAATCATCATAATAAAGCTAAAATCTACAATCAAAGTAACAAGTAAACAAAATCAACACTTAAAACCACAGACACTTTCAAACCCTTCATTCTGGGTTGCACAATCTAATTAGTATGGTAATACTATCATCATAATAAATGTTATACTTCTATTAACGGGAGTGAATTTATCAAAAATGCACACACATACACAGCATATTAAATAACACAATTAGGCAAACTAAGAGAAAAACACACGCTACACCCCGTTTGGCAACTTGGGATCCCAACTTCCAAACAGGGATTCCAACCAAGTTGCAGGCACACACTCTGGTTGTGGGGAATTATTCTTAGCAACAGTGGCAATGTATTCGGTGAGATCAGTCATATTAGAAGAGTGATCTGGGACAAAAGTACAACATTCCTCGCCAATGATTGCACAAGTGCCCCCTTGACCTGCCAAAAGATAGTCAAGAGCCTCTCTGTTTTGCAGAGCCAATTTATGCAATTCTTTTAGCGTTGCCAGTTTTCTCTACGTCTCTAGAGATCTCCCGAATTTGGTCTAGGGCACATGCATATTGACTTTCACAGGGAAGAGAGAGAACACACATTATAACAGTTTCACACCAACCTTGATAAGAATGAGATTGGGGCAAGGTTAGCCCAAGCTACAATCTAGTGGCTCCTCACATTTTAGGGGCATAGCTCTGTATCTAGAAGCCTCGACCTCTCCAAATCTTTTAGCACTATTGATAAATTATCCAACCCAAACTTAGAATGACAGTCCTTAGTGCTTCACATTGGTTCTATTACTTTAATTTAAGACCCACAACTTAGCACACACCGATATTGGCAGAATGTACATTTACATTGTCATACAGTATATTCATCTTATTTTTCTAGCGTGAACTTTTCTCATCACGGCCCCCATTTGTGGTAATGACAGATTGGTATCTCAATGCATTCTTTGTCTAAATTATTATACATTTCGCAGTGTGCAGACCTCCACAATCAACCTGATACCCCAAATAAACCATTTTGGATAAGGCTAAATTAATTACGGGCACGGTTAACCCCCCCTCCCGGCACTCATCCTTCTGGCGTTTCTTCATGTTCTTCTTCAGATAGTGTTTCAGTTCGTCCTCCCAATGGCACATGTTCAAAGTGGATGTCCCTTGATAATGTCTCTCATCTGAGCCGCCACTGTCCTTTACAGTCCATTATGTCTTGTCCATTTTCCTACCAGTACACCAGCAGCATGAGAGAAGTTTGGACGGGATCTCTCTCCATGCTCACTCCAAGTGGACTCATGTCGCACTCCTGAGAGAAAAGGCATGAGAGAAAAGGCAGTTGATAGCTTCGACTGGATGCTGTGTACAGGTTGCTGGCTCGGACTCAGGTCTCACGGTAGAAGTGGTGGACCATATTGAACGCCATTGTCACCATTAATTCAGCCGGTTAGAGGGGGTGAGGCTCACACTGTTCTCAGCCAAATTATCCCTTACATGCATCTAGATACCATCTGTGGTCACCTTCACCATAACCTCGAGAGAGAACAGACCAGAACAACAGTTTAGTTTAGGGCATTTTTGATTCAGGAAATTATTCACTGTATGTCAAATTATGACTACTACCAATATTCTTAATACAAATGTCTAAGACAAATGTCAAAGAGAATAACAACACACAGTTGAAACCATTTTTTGCCCAAATTGTCTTATACTCCCCTATCATCTTGGTGATCTCACTGCAGAGTTAATGGGTCAAGGAGTTAGAAGGCTAATCCTTAGGGAGAAATCCCGACCATCCAGCAGACCCAATCTGGTGAGATTTGTTATTGAAGCAAGACAAATACAAAGAAAATAAAACAAATAAACAACAGCAATACACATATATCACTCGAGGTGGGGAACACTTCAATTCATTTGGAGTAACTGTCAATATTTACCAAAGGGCCAGGGCCCCAGGGGACCGGTAATTCCCCCTTTGGACACATGACTCGCATCGTGATTCATGCGTCCCAAAAAAACAACAACACTGCCTGTTAAATCAAAATAACAAATACAACCCTTGATGACTCCACCTTAACTTAATTGTATCCCATAAGGTAATGGTAAAATAGACTAGAGACAGGTGTCCCTCATTCAGGGGCAGCGCTCTCTCTCTCTCCTTCTCGTGTTCCGAATCACACATAGGACTGTTGATCAATTTCAAACTTCTTCTAATTATTTTGTGTTTACAAAGCCCATTTAAATCTCACCCAATGTCTCTAGTCTTTCTCGTGAGGGTGATCAGGCCTCACCAGAAAGTCAGAACATAGGTCAGAGGTCATTCAACCCCATTAAGTGAGTGTTTGTTTCCTTGTACCTCAGACATTATTTAAAGATATTTCAAACATTTCATGTATCAGGTTTACATTGCGGTTTTCAGTACAATTCTTATCAAGAGAATTTACATGTGTGCAACCAAAACTCTGACAATAGAAGCTTCAGAAAATTTCATTTTAAGTTGTATCCTTTCTAACCCGTGAAAAACCCACTAAAACAAAAATAAAAAGACCCCACACGATAAATCAAACAGAGTATTAACCACTTACAAATATTCATTAACAGGTGGGTTGTGTGTGGGTGCCGGCGTGTGTGGGGTCAAAATAATAGGGTAAAAACAAACAAAATGGCCGGGTCTTACCCGTCAAGGTCTTACCTCCCGAGTGGCGCAGTGGTCTAAGGCACTGCATCGCAGTGCTACCTGTGTCACTAGAGATCCTGGTTCGAATCCAGGCTCTGTCGTAGCCGGCCGCGACCGGGAGACCCATGGGGTGGCGCACAATTGGCCCAGCGTTGTCCAGGGTAGGGGAGGGAATGGCCGGCAGGGATGTAGCTCAGTTGGTAGAGCATGGCGTTTGCAACGCCAGGGTTGTGGGTTCGATTCCCACGGGGGGTATAAAAAATAATGTATGCACTAACTGTAAGTCGCTCTGGATAAGAGCGTCTGCTAAATGACTAAAATGTAAAATGTAAATGTAAGTTGAATAGGCACCTTCTAAAGTAAACAATCCCAGAGCCCCTCTCTTGTAATCATTGTCATTTTGACCTGTTGCATTGACATACAGTTCTGTCTCTGGAACATAAACTAGTCAAAATATGAAAGCTGTTGTTTAACAAATCTGCTAGAACCTTCAAAAAGTTGGTGCTGGCTTATCAGCTCAATATTCGGTACTAAAACGTTTACCTGGACCTATTTCAATGCTGGACACAGTTCCACGTAATGGAAACAGATTATTGTTTTAGATGACATTACCTTCTTACTTAAATCACTGGTGCTACCCAAACTATAGAATTGAGTAATACATTGTCAAAAACGTGTCTTATTAAATTATTCATACCTCTGTCCCAAATTTCCCCACACTGTCTCTTACAGCCTGTTTGAGTTCAGTGAGTACTGGTGGCTCTCTATTGTTCCACAGGAAGTTTATCTCTAACCCAAACACCAGATGGCGGCCTCTAATTTAATATCAATCCCAATGCTCAATCCCTCTGTTCGTCATGTGACCTTGTATTGAAACATTCACTTCTTCAAATTACTAAAATATTGCATTATTAGAGTGCTATCTGAAAGCCATTAATATTACCATTCATTTTGTTACTTTCACTAGTCCCCATATCTGTTTCCCTCAACTAGGACTCCCTTCTTCCCAATAGGAAGACCTTCTCAATCACTGTTCTGCTTTTCCCCCTATTGCAAGGTTTAAAAACAAAACAAACATGATCACTTTCTCCATATTGGAAGGCATTGTTTTCATTTTAGTCTAACCTAACAATGTTGCTCTATATATTTATTTTAAATTTCTGTTGGATATTCACTTTCTGCTTCACACTTATTACATGTCTATTATTTTAAGATGACCATGTAATGCGCTGAAGTTATAAAATACATCTGCCAATTCAGAAGGGAAGAGAGACCTTGGAGGGAGCTTCCTTTTTTTTTCTCCACAATAACTGGGCTGGCACTGTCTATCAGTCCCCTGTAGATGGCGCACCCTGTCCATAATAAGTCTGGCACCTGAGACAGCATAGACAGGGAAACAGATAGTCTCCATTTTGCCTACTCACCAATTGGTTTAGAATGTCATCATTTGAAATATCAACGAAAACTCCATCGGGAGAACAAATGAATTGTAGCCTTACGTTTAGTTAACAGAAAATCTGGTTCAACATTCATTGGTTCTATTTATACTTTTATGGGTTAGGGGTAAGTCAAGTCCCGTACCTTTATCAAAAGTGGATATACACCAATCTTTGTCTGAGACTCTATTTCCCAGACTCTTTAGACCAGGGGTGTCAAACGTACGGCCCGCGGGCCGGATCAGGCCCGCAAACGGGTTTAATCCGGCCCGCGAGATGATTTTTCAATAGAATAAACTGCTGTTCCAATTGCGTCCACTGGATGGCGCAATAGCAATTGTGTTAAGCAAGCAAACTGTTTATACCGGGGCAGAGCAAGTAGGTCAAGCACGTGCAGCCAATGAGCTACTTTGTTTTGCCCGCGATATTTATTACGGCTTCTACTTTTAACATTATGTGCTTTGGCACCCTCATTGCCCCAATATGTCTCTGTCAAAAAAGAGAAAAGTGGACGCAGAGTGCAGAGTGTTCCAAGAAAAATGGTCATCCTATTTAATCACGGAATTGAATGGGAAAGCTGTATGTTTGGTGTGTTCAGAGCATGTTGCAGTGCTGAAATAATATAACCTTCGTCGCCACTATGTGAGTTTTCATGCCGACAAATATGACAACTTTCAAGGACAGCGGAGATGAGAGAAGGTGAATGAACTGTTGGCGGGTCTGAAGAAACAGCAGTCTGTGTTTACTCACAGCCGAGACATCAGTGACGCTGCAGTGTAAGCTAGCTACCTCATTGCTAATGAAATCGCAGTGGCTTCAAAACCATTTAGTGAGGGTGAATTTGTAAAAACATGCATGATGAAGGCAGCGGAGATTGTGTGCCCTGAAAAGCGGCAGGCTTTTGCAAATATCAGCCTGACAAGAAACAGAGTTGCAGACAGGATTTCCGATCTTTCAGTGGATTTGGACAGCCAGTTGAAGCAAAAAGTAAAGTAATTTATTGCGTTTTCGGTTGCAATTGATGAAAGCACGGACATTACAGATGTTGCACAACTGGCCATTTTTTCATCCGCGGAGTTGATGACACATTGACCGTCACCGAGGAGTTCGTGGAGTTGGTGCCGATGACAGATACAACGACAGCAGCTGATATTTTTACCGCACTCGTCGGGCGCTGGACAGGGTCGGAGTGGACTGGTCCCGCGCTGTCAGCCTGGCTACAGATGGTGCGCCCTCAATGATCGGGAAAAAAGCAGGCGTTGTGACAAAGTTCAGAGAGAAAGTGCAATCTGCAAATGGAGGACGTGATTTTTTGACTTTTCACTGTATTTTGCACCAGGAGGCTTTGTGTTGCAAGTCATTAAAGATGGATAACGTCATGAAGGTGGTCATCCAAACTGTTAATTTCATCCGATCCAGAAGCCTGAATCACCGTCAGTTTGACAGCCTTCTCAGAGAGAAAGACCACATCTATGGCCTGCCATACCACACTGAGGTAAGATGGTTAAGCCGAGGTGCTGTGCTGAGGCGTTTCTTGACCCCACATGTGGCAGACATGAAGCGGTTCAAAGATAAAATAACTGGACTGTTACGGGAGTTTGAGCAACACTTTCAGATTTATGTTTATATGTTTTTATGTTGATGTGCTATTGTTTTTAATTAATTTTATTTTATTTGTATATTTAACCTATTCTTGACTCTGTGGTTCTTGCACTTGTTTGGGGAACAGGATTTCATTATTTTTATCTACATTTCTGCCTGAGAAATGACACCCTGATATAGTTCTGTGATCTGTGAAACAGTTCTGTTAATCACTGAGGCATTGTGTGTTTGTGTGTTCTTTTTCTTTAGAATTTTCAAATAAACTTGACGTGTTTTATGATTAATAGTGATGTTGTGCTTGTACTATTTTGGACACACTGTCCTCAGGCTCCAGCTTTATGTTGTATGTTGATCGTATTAAAACAAAGAAAACAATCTGAAGTTGTTGTTTTTAAGTTATATATACCATGATTTTTCCGGTCCGGCCCACTTGGGAATAGATTTTCCTCCATGTGGCCCCTGAGCTAAAATGAGTTTGACACCCCTGCTTTAGACAGTCATACAATGCTTTAACCCAGGGGTTCTTAACCTTTTTCAGCCTGGGACCCAAATTCAAAATTCTGTGTTTCCCTGGGACCCAAGCTTATGAAAACATGCAACTATACGTAAATATGGGTACATTTCATTGCCCTTATGCCTAAAACAAATGCAATATAGACTAATAGCTAATAACAATGAAAGGAAATAGAATAATGTAAATAGCTATGTTTATTTTCCCCCATTAAAAACACTCTTACAGTGCATTCGGAAAGTATTCAGACCCCTTGACTTTTTCCACATTTTGATACGTTACAGCCTTATTCTAAAATGATTTAAATTGTTTTTTCCCCTCATCAATCTACACACAATACCCCATAATGACAAAGCAAAAACAGGTTTTTAGAAACGTTTGCAAATGTATATGATAAAAAACCCTGAAATATCACATTTACATAAGTATTCAGACCCTTTACTCAGTACTTTGTTGAAGCACCTTTGGCAGCGATAACAGCCTAGAGTCTTTTTGTGTATGACGCTACAAGCTTGGCACACCTGTATTTCTCCCATCTCCACAGAGAAACTCTGAAGCTCTGTCAGAGTGACCATCGGGTTCTTGGTCACCTCCCTGACCTTAGCCCTTCTCCCCCGATTGCTCAGTTTGGCCAGGCGGCCAGCTCTAGGAAGAGTCTGGGTGGTTCCAAACTTCTTCCATTTAAGAATGATGGAGGCCAATGTGTTCTTGAGGATGTTCAATGCTGCAGACATTTTTTGGTACCCTTCCCCAGATCTGTGCTGTGACACAATCCTATCTCGGAGCTCTACGGACAATTCCTTCGACCTCATGGCTTGGTTTTTGCTCTGACATGCACTGTAAACTGTGGGACCTTATATAGACAGGCATGTGCCTTTCCAAATCATGTCCAATCAATTACCACAGGTGTACTCCATCAAGTTGTAGAAACATCTCAAGGATGATCAATGGAAACAGGATGCACCTGAGCTCAATTTCGAGTCTGGGTCGGAATACTTATATAAATAAGTTCAGTATTTTTGGCAAGGATTTCTAAAAACCTGTTTTCGCTTCGTCATTATGGGGTATTGTGTGTAGATTGATGAGGAAAATTATTTAGTTAATCAATTTTAGAATAAGGCTGTAACGTAGCGAAATGTGGAAAAAGGGAAGGGGTCTGAATACTTTCCGAATGCACTGTACACATCTGTCTAGGTTGGAACTGTTGCTGTTAAAATATAATAAATAATTTTCATTCTGAACTGGAATAAACTGATTGATCACATCACACAGATGTAGACCAGAAAACACACACATAGTCCTAATGAGAGGTGTGTGGCTGGTTGAAGCTTTCAACAAGCATTTCTATTCTGGGCTCAGTTTTTGGAAGTGCAACCCTGAGGTCATGCTCAGCTTGGAGTCTGTACTTGTTTTTTAAGTACGCCAGAGTTGAGAACCCTGACTCGCATAGGTATGTGGTGCCAAACTGGATCAGAACATCTACTGCTTTCTCAGTCAGGCAGGAGACCGCTTACTGTTGTAGATGAGCAACCCAGAACTATGTGTTTGCCTCAAAAAGCATCTTGCTTCAATCAGTTTATTCCAGTTCAGAATAAAAATGATTACTTGTATTTTAACAGCAACTGTTCCAACCTAGACTTGTTTTCAACAATCATTTCTGCAGTAAGATGTACAGTCTGCCTGATCATTTTTCATCTTCGTATTTACTGTAACTTAGGGTTGCACTATCAGTAGCTAGCTAGCTAGCTAGCTTTGGCTAACGTTAGCTATCTAACTATTAGCTGTGTCCAAGGGAATTGTTTGAAAGAGAACTGACATTTACATTTACATTTTAGTCATTTAGCAGACGCTCTTATCCAGAGCGACTTACAGTTAGTGAGTGCATACATTTTTCATCTACTACTATGAGAGATAGTACTCCCTTATTTCTGCTTATCATCACCTGTTATAAAATGACAACAATGCCTTGCTAGTTGACTTACTTTTCCACTGTCAAAGCACTGTCGAAGCCCCGTTTCTGAAAGAACTTTACCGTCATGCTGTGGATGTTTGGTCAGGACGTGTCGTTTTAATTTGTTTGTTTTGAGAGACTCATTACTAAGCACTTCCCTGTACAAAACACATTGTGGGCGCTCCTCATTATTTCTCAAAGTTTGTATGAACCAAGAGAGAGAAACTCATCGCTGTATTTGCATTTCATGACAATTGTGCTGTCAGAACTTGTGGCTAGCTCGACTCCATTTGATGACAGCGGTGATTGATGGCGGGTGAGAATGACAAGTCATTGGCTGACAGCGCATCATCTGCTGCGAACGACAGCACTGCAGCGGGTGGGTCGCAGAGTGATCTTCAAGAAAACTGCAGAAAAAAGATCAGGTAAACTGCAAAGCACACGGGCATCTCCCTCCCACTCGCGCAGCTGCCAAACTGACACCACTGCTAAGCAGAGAGTTCAATGAACATAGAACGCAGTTGCACTTGGCCAAATCAATTCCAGTAATTAATAAAATAATTAAACATTTACTCTAACACGTCGCAACCCACCATTAACAGGTCCGCGAACCACTTTGGGTCGCGACTGTCGTAGAAATATTTGACTAAGAGATAATCAACTCAAAAATATCTCTCAAGACACAGGAGCTTGTGAATTCAAGAATTAGACTTTATTGCATAACAAAGCCAGAGTTTGCTCCATGAAGCAACTGTCTCCCTCTGGCTTAGAGATCTCTTATATACACACATATGAAAAAAACATGCATACATTCCTAACTTTTTTTTAGTTCTGCACTCTGCACCACCCCTCTTTTTCAACGTCCAGCTGTTACACATTATCCACTCCAAAATGTCATGAATGCTTTTTTTCTATATGAAGACTCTCATTCTATCATTCTATTGGCTGCGTGGCTTAGGCCCCTTCTTACAAAACTAATGTACTGCACACTGTTTAAGAGCCTCTATGAAAAAACACATGCATTCATTTAAAACACAGCATATACTTCATGTCTATATTCCTTATTTAAGCATGTATCTGAATTATAAAATATCAAACATGTTTATTATATTTTACCTTTGGCATCTCCCTACATGTGCCATAATGATACATAAAATAATCCTATATGACCCATACTTTAAGAAAGGCTGCTTTAACCTTATCTTTATCAAATTATCCATAAAGTGACCACTCTGAACATTTCTCAGAATACTTTTTATACCACTTACGTAAGTCTACGTGTGGGTGTGCAAGTTGTATATTATTATTATTTAACATGTCCTTCCACACTCACACAACCATACACAACTTTCACATTCACATTCACTTTAGTACTATTCCCAAACACCCTCGGTAATCTCCCGTATTACCCATGTGCATCTTCAATGATTCTCTTGTCGTTACTTCCTATGCACCAAATGTATCTCCTTTACATATATAATAACACTCTGTTTTATTGTCAGTGGCTGCAGACCACGTAGACACTTCTTATAAATGCCTACAGACAGCAGTCAGCAGGGCTTTCCATGGTACCATTACGCCCTCGCTCTAGTCTTCTCATAAGAATAGTGAATAGCCTTCTCTCTATAAGACTATGGGTACCTTTTTATGCATTACACGCTTTACATTTTATTGGTTTTATCATAAAATAAAAATAAAAATTATACATTGATTTAAATTGACGTACTGAAATCAGTTGCCGTCCCTCAATTGTTTGCGGATGATGTGTCCCCTCCTGGGCAGCTCACAGTAAGGGTCTGGTCTGGGCAGGTCTCGTCGTCTTTTGGTCAGACGGGAATTTCCCTCACGCTTCATAAAATGCGCCACCAGTTTTCTTCGCAGACCCCCACTGGAAAGCTCCACAGGCAGAATTAATCAACCTGTTCGTTGATGCCAAATTGTCATGGAAATTCTACACAGGGACACTCAAAGTCAATTTTAAATGAATCATTGTTTATTATCAGCGCGCTGGAGAGGTTCCAACCAACTCAATGCATCAAGTACACATGTCGATCAGGAGCTCCACCGGGGCAGTCCCGTTAGTTCTCTTTATACAGACAAGTTATATTTGCATGATTTAGCTTATTCATCATTAACGTTTACTTCCTTCATGTGACCGACCAATACTGGGTCATGCATGTGACTGACCAATACTGGGTCATGCATGTGACTGACCAATACTGGGTCATGCATGTGACAGACCAATATCTCACGAGGCTTCTTCTCTCTAAGCTGAGACCTTGAAACTGAGATATCCCTTTCTCAAAACAAGGTTCTGGGCATACCGTCAAATTGCAGACACTGATAGTGAGGATTCGTTCAATCAGTCACTTGCATGAACACAGAAATTGGTTATTAGAAAAGCACATGAATAGAACACAGAAATTGGTTATCAGAAAAGCACAAACATAAAAAATTCCATCACAGTATCAAACACATCAAACACATGGTATACTGTTTCATACATTCACCAGCTTCCTCTGGACTCAACCAAGTATTGACTGGTCTAATGAAATAATCCATATCGCACCAATGACTGCTGATCATGTTGTCATCGACTCCATTATGATTCTGCCCAACCTCTTGGTGCCAGTTACAGATCACCTACAGTCCAGGGGTATTCAACTCTTACCCTACGAGGTCCGGAGCCTGCTAGTTTTCTGTTCTACCTGATAATTAATTGCACGCACACCTGGTGTCCAGGTCTAAATCAGTCCCTGATTAGAAGGGAACAATGAAAAAATGCAGTGGAACTGGCTTCGAGGTCCAGAGTTGAGTTTGAGGGGATTATACTGTATGTGAAACATACCTGAAGACGAGAGAATGATATCTGGCCACTCTGGAAGCAGATACCATAAATACTTTATATTATTAAAAGCAACAGCCTACCTGCGCAAGAGGTGAGCCCAGCCGTGAGGCCCAGCCGTGAGGCCCAGCCCCGAGGCCTCTTTGTGGTGACTGTGGACTGTGAGCCATAGCTGGAAGGCTGTAGTCTCTTTGAGTCGCTCCAGCCACACTGCCTCCCCCATCTGTCTCTGGCCTCTAGACTGACCAACACAAACAGACTGTGTGTGAGTGGGGACCAGGGAGCACTTCAGAATCGGCAAAGAATGGCTGCCATGCTTCACCCATGTGGTTACGACACATTCGAATTGCACCCGGGTGTGCACCTTTTTATTTCAGCCCTGCATTACCACACCCAAACACTTGATTCAACTAATTAATCAATCACCAAGCTAATTCCCTTGAATCAGGTGTGTTGGTGCAGGGCTGGAACAAATATGTACACACCCTGGGGATCCCCATATGGAACCCTATAGCCACTTTCCTCTCAAACTAAGGCAACACACCACATGTTAAACAGTCCCTCCGTTCATTGTGTTAGAGAATGATACATTACCAATCACGTTAAACAGTCCCTTCGTTCATTGTGTTAGAGGATGATACATTACCAATCACGTTAAACAGTCCCTCCGTTCATTGTGTTAGAGAATAATACATTACCAATCACGTTAAACAGTCCCTCCGTTCATTGTGTTAGAGAATAATACATTACCAATCACGTTAAACAGTCCCTTCGTTCATTGTGTTAGAGGATGATACATTACCAATCACGTTAAACAGTCCCTCCGTTCATTGTGTTAGAGAATAAAACATTACCAATCACGTTAAACAGTCCCTTCGTTCATTGTGTTAGAGAATGATACATTACCAATCACGTTAAACAGTCCCTCCGTTCATTGTGTTAGAGAATGATACCAATCATTTTGTTACCTTTGGTCCACTGCCCCCAGGCTAGCAGAAGATCCCGTGCCCCTCTCCTCTCTCTCTCTCTCTCTCTCTCTACACACAGCATAGTGACTGCTCTGGATGTGTGCGTCCTCTCCCTCGTGTGATCAGAACACTGAAACAAACACATACTGGTTACTGACTGTTGGGAAAATACAACACAGATGAATGATTCTCGTTAGGTCGACACCAAAGTAATTTTCCTTTCGATCCATGAAGATGTCACCGTGTTGATGTTCCTTCAGTTACTGCTAAATGTATCCAGAAGTAACCCATAGACCAAGCCTATCCAGTGTGCAGTCGTGTAGAACTGAAATAATTGGATAAGTATGGTAGCACTGTAACTCATTTTCCTCTGAGAGGCTTGGTGTGGCTAAGTATTTTTTTACCCATAGAAACAGAATGACAATCATTGATAATAAATTATAGAATGATAATCATCTAATTGTATGTTTTTTCTGCCACCTATTCGGTCCTGTCAGAGTGCCAAAGGGGCTAAATAAAGCCTTTGGGTTGTGTCTAGGGACCTGTGTGTATAATGGGAAGGGATGCTGCACCTGCCATATTGTCCCTCTGTTGAGGTGTTTGAGCGCTATGCGCCCTCTAGTGGCCGTTCTCCAGAGGTTCATGGTGACAGCAGTGAGTTTGAAGTGTCTGTGGTTCAGTCTCTGCTCCAGGACCTCCTGTCTGTTTCAACGCCAGCCCAGCTCGCTCCAGTCCAGCTCGCTCTTCCAGTGGGTAAAACACAGGGCCATCAGCCTCCTGGCTCTGCCAAGCTGGAAACTGGCACCTCTGTGCCTACGTGCCAGGGCAGGGCCGGTGTAGGCTTTCCAGCTCTGGAAAACCCGGCGTGGGAGAAAGAGAAGTGAAAAGGTGAGAAGGAATCTGAATGTTGCACAGAATTACTTTTCCAATCCACTCAAAATTTATTTTTGGAGGAATGTCCCCTGTTAAAATATAGTAGTTCTGGAGGTCTGAGTTTTAAAAATGTTGTCATTTACCAGACACTCCAGATTTACTTACAGTACTGATTGCATACATTTTCATACTGTTGTTTTCATACTTGCCCCCCGTGGGAATCAAACCCACTACCCTGGCGTTGCAAGCGACCCGCTCTACATACTGATCTACAGTTAAACCAAGTAGCAAAATGATACAGATATTGGTATGCATGGCACACTGCTTTGTTATTGTGGGGCAAATGTTCATATTCATATTCAAGGGCAAATGATTAGTTACATTTTCTCTTTTTCACACACAGTTACAGTCACAGTCTAACACACACACACACACACACACATAAACACACACACTCACACACACCTGTTGCACAGAGTCTGGTTGTGAAAAGGCAAACAGGTCAGTGAGGACTGATGTGTTGTGCTAGAGTTCTATATGTCCACTAGATGAATAACAGGGGGTGCTGCTTTGAAACCGCCGCGCCTCCATCTTAGAAATGCATTTATTAAATTATATTCGGGGGTTTATCGCTTTGGTACTATTTTCACAAGTATGTGGTAAACTTTCACAACTCTTAGTACAAAACTCAAAACAGATCATCAAATAGGCTGTTTTTTCAAATCTTTAAGCACAATTGACTAAAGTACAACACACAAAATCACACAGTAACTTTTTCACCAAACCTAATCAGTTTAATCTAGAAATACCTTTCATATAAAGTCATTGCCTTTCACAATGCAACACTCACAACACTTTTCATAAGATTCTCTTCTCATTTGTTTAAATAGAATTGGCCATCACTTAACCGTTTGGTTAACCTTTAGATTTTAAACTGGTTTGTCTACTATATATGGATTTTGAGATCTACAGAAATAAAATGTGTGTTTGTAAAGTATAAACATCTAAATGATATGTATGATACATGATAACCATACATAATGACTACACGTTATTGCTAATTGATTTCACATAGTGGTAACCACAATTGGTCACCATATAAAAGGGTGTGTGTGAACGCTTGCAATTTCTTTCAACATGGAGCAGGATAGACAGCAAGGGAGAGGAAAAAAATCAAAGAGCTTGTGGCCAAGGGGCCCGTCAGAGAGGTGGGCATGGGCCCCATCAAAGAGGTGGACATCAGAGGGAGGGAGACGGCAGGGAACTGTTGTGTCTAATGAAGTCTGGGCCATCGTCGTTGACCATGTGGTAAACCGAGGCATTACCATGGCAGAGGCTGCCAGATTAGATCACCCCAATCTGAAAATATAAACTGTCAATTCGATCATGAGAATATTTTGCCAAGAAAACCGGTAAATCTGCAGGGTATGCACTATGCTTTACCATTACATTTACAATAAACGACGTATTGTAATGCATGTAAAGTCACAAAACATGTTACAGTATTCTTACAGTATGATCTATTGACAGTGTACTCTGTTCTACCCTCAGAATTGACAGAAGACCCCATTGTCGTGGCCGTGTGCAGAACGACCAGCAGTAGTGCCCAGTGGTGGAAATGGTGAGGGCCAGGAATGACACACGGCTGTCTGAAATAAAGCAGGCCTTTGAGGAGAACGATGACACCTTTGCCAATGTGGCATCCATCAGCCTACTATAAATCGTCTGCCTTTTGAAACACATTTACCTTGTGCCTTTTGAGAGAAGCAACGACTGGGTGAAACAACTGCCGTATGTTCAGGTGTATTGCTATTAATACTACTTTGCAATATCATATTGGAACTGTACTGTAAAAAGAACAAACCAAAACATATTTTTAGAGGGTGATGGTGCTTGATGCTGCCGTGAACCATAACAAGTGTATCTTTGTTGATGAAGCGGGCTTCAACCTGGCCAAAACTCGGCGCCGTGGGCGGAACCTCAACGGGCGACCATCCAAGTGCCTGGACAACGTGGGGGAAACGTCTCCATGTACACAGCTCTCTCTGAAGATGGTGTTGTAGGACGTAGGCCATTACTTGGATCATACAACGCTGCACACCTCATTGTGTTTCTCAATTAAATTGAGCAGGTCTGTCAAGGTGAAGGGGTCACCTATGTCATTGTGTGGGACAATGTCAGGTTCCACCATGCAGAGGTGGTTCAGGCATGGTTTCGGGCCCATTCCAGATTTGTGACCCTATACCTGCCCCAATACTCTTTTCCTCAACCCTATTGAGGGGGGAAAAAATTCAGCATGAAGGTGGAAGGTGTACAATCGCCATCCCCATGAGCGTGCCACCTCCTTCTGGCCATGGATGAGGCATCAATGCAGACCAATGTCAAGCTTGGATTCGCCATGCCAAAAGGTTTTTTCCCCTCAGTGCATGAACAATGAGGACATTGACTGTGATGTGGATGAGAATTTATGGCCAAATGTTCAAGACAGGCTTGATGCAAATTAATGCCTGCTAAACGCTGTTTTATTGTCATTCATTAAATGTTTTACATTTGATTAGACAGTACACCTATGTTGCAATTATATCTGAAAAATTAAATGGTTGTTTTGCATGAATTATTGTAGAGGATGTCTTCATTGATCACACCTTTGATTACACAATGGATAGATATAATGGAAATTATAGATTTTCTGTCAATTTTGTTGGGTAATATAAGTGTATTGCCTAATGCGAAAACGGTGTAATTTACAGTACGGTAGCATATTACTTTCAGCACATCTGTAACGCTTGGAGTCGAAGCAAGTACAGGGAGTGAATTTAACAAATGGAACAAAACAATAGAACACGAGTAGCGTACAGACATGAATCAACAACACCTGGTGAAAGAACCAAAGGGAGTGACAGATATTGGGGAGGTGATGGCGTCCAGGTGAGTCTCTCATGAAGCGCGTAACGATGGTGGCAGGTGTGCGTCATAGTGAGTGAACTGGCGACATCGAGCGCAACAGAGGAGGAGCGGGAGTAGACGTGACCATTTCTAAGGGCGATTTGAAACGCGTGTCTTGCATTGTTTGCTATTGGATTAACTGGTAGTTCAAACCACTAAATTGAGAAGAGATCATGTTGCGTTTTGGTGACTAAACCAATGTTCTCATTACATTTCACAAACTTATTTTGAATCAATGGTTGTGTGGTGAGAGATGTTTACAATCCAAATGAACGCACAAGGACAGGTTTTGAATGAAAGACTGGCTGCGTTACAGGTGTGACTAGTTTGGAGTTCTGTACTAAGAGTTGTGAAAATGTACCACATACACTACTTTTGAAAATAGTACCAAATCGATCAAATTAAAAAAACGGAGCTAAAAACATACACTGTGAGCAAAACATTAAGAACACCTGCTCTTTCCATGACAGACTGACCAGGTGAATCCAGGTGAAAGCTATGATCCCTTACTGATATCACTTGTTAAATCCACTTCAATCAGTGTAGATGAAGGGGAGGAGACACGTTAAACAAGGATTTCTAAGCCTTGAGACATGGATTGTGTATGTGTGCCATTCAGTGGGTGAATGGGCAAACCAAAAGATTGAAGTGCCTTTAAACGGGGTATGGTAGTAGGTGCCAGGCGCACAGGTTTTAATGTGTCAAGAACTGCAACGCTGTTGGGTTTTCCACGCTCAACGGTTTCCCGTGTGTATCAAACGACATACAGCCAACTTGACACAACTGTGTGAAGCATTGGAGTGTTTTGTACAGTCAGTGTATAATATTTTCTTAAAGTATAATTATTTAGAAAGTTATAATCTTACTGTCCCCATTGCGGGCCGTCAAATAAAGGCACTGCTTCGATATAAAGTTAATTTTTTTCAAAAATGAAAACGTGTCAGTTTGTCACGTTCACGAGGTTGGAGTAATAACATGTTCAGCTACTTCAGACATTGGCACGAATCTAGGTTGTGCCTTTAGATTTCGAGAAAATTAACAACTAGATTAATTTTTCAGTTCTCTGATTGACTTCACAAACCCCAAACCCCTGTCTGGTCTGCCGAGTCTGCTTCGCAAAGAGTTCCCAAAAGTATTGCAATGTTGGGCCTCTGGGTTTAGAAACTCTGCTAAAGAGTTCGTATGCTAGATCGAGCTGGCTAACGTTAGCAACTAGCCATGCTAGCATGTAATTACATTCCAGACCGAGTGTTGGCGGGGGTGAGCTACTATTTACACCCACGAAGAAGAATCCGTATAAATCAGAGATACTGGAATATAATGACGAAATGTTTGTGTCTCCGCCCCAACAATGGATTTGTTGACCACAGAGCGGAACGGCGGGCTGTCCTCCCTCTTGAATATGCATAGACCGTCTCAAATTTCAACAGGGACAACTCCGATATAAAGTGTTTTTTCTCAAAGTTGCCAGGATGAAATTACGACCCCATCCTCAGTAGCCTATTGGGCAACAGAAGCACTTCTTACCTCGAAATCGCCTCTCTATTCATGGTAAATAAATGAGTCTGTCAATTTGAACCAAGCAAACTGCTAAATCATTCATCTTACAACTTTATGTAGCTCAGCTGGTAGCGCACGGCGCTTGTAACGCCAAGGTAGTGGGTTCGATCCCCGGGACCACCCATACACAAAAATGTATGCACGCATGACTAAGTCGCTTTGGATAAAAGCGTCTGCTAAATGGCATATTATTATTATATTATTGCCAATGTAACTGTAAACTACCAGGGGCTATCCATACACAAAAATGTATGCATGCATGACTGTAAGTCGCTTTGGATAAAAGCGTCTGCTAAATGGCATATTATTATTATATTATTGCCAATGTAACTGTAAACTACCAGGGGCTATAGTCTACCTCCACCTAGCTAACCAAATCAAATCAAATCAAATTTTATTGGTCACATGCGCCGAATACAACAGGTGCAGACATTACAGTGAAATGCTTACTTACAGCCCTTAACCAACAGTGCATTTATTTTAAACAAAAAAAGTAAGAATAAAACAACAACAAAAAAAGTGTTGAGAAAAAAAGAGCAGAAGTAAAATAAAGTGACAGTGGGGAGGCTATATATACAGTAAAATAAAGTGACAGTAGGGGAGGCTATATATACAGGGGGTACCGTTGCAGAGTCAATGTGCGGGGGGCACCGGCTAGTTGAGGTAGTTGAGGTAATATGTACATGTGGGTAGAGTTAAAGTGACTATGCATAAATATTTAACAGAGTAGCAGCAGCGTAAAAAGATGGGGGTGGGGGTGGGGGGGGGGCAGTGCAAATAGTCCGGGTAGCCATGATTAGCTGTTCAAGAGTCTTATGGCTTGGGGGTAGAAGCTGTTGAGAAGTCTTTTGGACCTAGACTTGGCACTCCGGTACCGCTTGCCGTGCGGTAGCAGAGAGAACAGTCTATGACTAGGGTGGCTGGAGTCTGACACCGCCTGGTATAGAGGTCCTGGATGGCAGGAAGCTTGGCCCCAGTGATGTACTGGGCCGTACGCACTACCCTCTGTAGTGCCTTGCGGTCAGAGGCCAAGCAGTTGCCATACCAGGCGGTGATGCAACCAGTCAGGATGCTCTCGATGGTGCAGCTGTAGAATTTTTTGAGGATCTGAGGACCCATGCCAAATCTTTTTAGTCTCCTGAGGGGGAATAGGCTTTGTCGTGCCCTCTTCACGACTGTCTTGGTGTGTTTGGACCATGATAGTTCGTTGGTGATGTGGACACCAAGGAACTTGAAGCTCTCAACCTGTTCCACTACAGCCCCGTCGATGAGAATGGGGCGTGCTCAGTCCTCTTTTTTTTCCTGTAGTCCACAATCATCTCCTTTGTCTTGGTCACGTTGAGGGAGAGGTTGTTGTCCTGGCACCACACGGCCAGATCTCTGACCTCCTCCCTATAGGCTGTCTCATCGTTGTCGGTGATCAGGCCTACCACTGTTGTGTCGTCGGCAAACTTAATGATGGTGTTGGAGTCGTGCCTGGCCATGCAGTCATGGATGAACAGAGAGTACAGGAGGGGACTGAGCACGCACCCCTGAGGGGCCCCCGTGTTGAGGATCAGTGTGGCAGATGTGTTGTTACCTACCCTTACCACCTGGGGGCGGCCCGTCAGGAAGTCCAGGATCCAGTTGCAGAGGGAGGTGTTTAGTCCCAGGATCCTTAGCTTAGTGATGAGCTTAGAGGGCACTATGGTGTTGAATGCTGAGCTGTATGGCAAAATTGAATTACAATCATAAACCCAGATTTTAGTGAGGATGGCTAGCCTATACCGATTGAAATGACAAGTCAAAGGCACAAATAGGTAATTTATAACGGTTTATAACGGCTCATAACGGCACAATTGCCAGAAAATAGCCTAACATTCGTTTTTTGAAGTTCCTCCAAGTGTTTCTTGCACAGAGACTTCGAGTCCTCTGTCCATTTTCATCTCTCAAACTCTCCTATTGGATTGATCTATAGATATGCGCATAAGGGCATTATTTACAATCATAGCAGTTACATTTGTTAAATCGACATCCATTGATGAAAATGGTCTGGTGAGTTTAATAAAGGCGAATTATCTTTTCTCTTGCATTATTACTAGTCCCGTGTAGCTCATTTGGTAGAGCATGGCGCTTGCAACGCCAGGGTTGTGGGTTCGTTTCCCACGGGGGGCCAGTATAAAAATGTATGCACTCACTAACTGTAAGTCGCTATGGATAAGAGCGTCTGCTAAATGACTAAAATGTAAAAAAATATTCAAATTGCTTTATTAGTCACGTTAGCTCGCAATCATTATTATCTAGTTGGGAAAACGAATTTTGCGTCTTACTTTGTTACAAATTGCGTCGATATTCCTTCTTTAATTTGCTCGATAACGTTATGGTAAAATGGTTATTTGGCTAAATGTGGCACCTACTGGAAAATTGGGCTAGTTGTCAGGCCTTGTGGGCGGATTTTGAGTAGTCATTTGAGCTAGACCTGGCAACCCTGCATCTACTCTTCTCATGTGCGTTTGGGTAGTGGTAGTCGAGCAAGCAGTAGTTTTAATTTAAGACCCAACAGAGTTGTAAAAAGCACACCCCAACAGCTTTTTAAAAAGCTCAATATGCCAAGGAGGTGTATTGTTGCTGGGTGCAGTAATACCCACAAGGACGGGGTTACGACTCATTTGTGGCCCAAAGACGACAAACTAGCTTTGAAGTGGGACCAGTTTGTCCGGTTGACGCGAGCGGATTGGATTAAGGGAACCGCGGCCACTACTGTATGCGGTGCTCATTTCACCCCGGAGGACTTCGATGGCTATAATCAGTGGAAGGCAGGATTCGGAATGAGACTCCGACTGAAACCATGTGCTGTGCCGACCGTGAATGTGAAGCCTGCCATTGCAACCTCTGTTTCTGACCGACCTAACGTTACGTCAAAAACGTCATCCGTGATGAAGATAAACCGGGTAAATTCAATGTGGTAAACTTCTAATATAGTTAGCGACACTTGACTAATGTAGCTACGTATTTTGCCAACCACCATTTAAAATTGTATTTCATTTTGTAAATGTATTCACCCCCGTCCAGTTGGTGGCAATAATACATATATTTCCGTGAAGTTCGCCATAAAATATCACCGAAGAAGAACTGCTTTCATCTGTTCTTTAACTTTAGGCAATGACGAGCAAAAAAAGCAAGAGAGATTGTGCAGTAGTTGGCTGCAAGGCAGCAAATGTTTCTTTGCACGGTCTTCCAAACGAACAGTCACTTCGTCTGATTTGGCTTCGATTTATTTTTAATAATCAAGTGCCAGAGAAGTTAAGTCCGAACCTGCGCATATGCACAGGACACTTCACATCGGACTGCATTACAAATCTGACTAGGTACACAAGTGGATTTGCCAATAGTTTGATCCTCCGTCAAGGTTCTGTCCCATCCATCTTGCACCCGGCAGCAGCAACCATTCAAGAAGTAGGTGTCTAGTTAGATAGTTGTTGTTCTATTATTACAAGTAAAGGACATGCTATAGCTTGTGATTCAGCTGCTAGCTAGCTAACGTTAGCTTAGCTGGACTTGACGTGGTGGTCCATCAACACAATCAATCATAGTCTTTGCCAGCAGCAATCGTGAAAGAGTCCTAAAACAATGTTGACAGGTGGTTATTGCTAACTGGCTTAGGCATCTACCGTCACTACAGGTAATGTTAACTAGCTTAGGTATTTACCGTTGTCGGTACTACAATAACCTCACCGGCCAGTTTAAGTCGCTCTGGATAAGAGCGTCTGCTAAATGACTAAAATGTAAATGTAAATGTAATTATGTACACCCATCTAGTACCAGGTCGGACCCACCTTTGCCTCCAGAACAGCTTGAATTCTTAGGGGCATTCTACAAGGGGTCGGAAACGTTCCACAGGGATGTTGGTCCATGCTGAAGCAATGGCATCACGCAGTTGCTGCTGATTGGACGGCGGTACACTCATGCTGCGAACAGCCCATTCCATCTCATCCCAGAGATGCTCTATTGGGTTGAGGTCTGGGGACTGCGCAGGCCACTCAAGTAAACTGATTTCGCTGTCATGATCCAGGCGATGTTTTTCCACTCCTCAATTGTCCAGTGTTGGTGAACGGGTGCCCACTGGAGCCGCTTCTTCTTGTTTTTATCTGATAGGAGTGGAACCCGGGGTGGTCGTCTGCAGCAATAGCCCATCTGTGACAAGGATCGACGAGTTGTGTGTTCCGAGATGCCGCCGTTCTGCACACCAATGTTGTACTGCACCGTTATTTGTCTGTTTGTGGCCCGCCTGTTAGCTTGCACAATTCTTGCCATTCTCCTTCGACCTCTCTCATCAACGAGCTGTTTTCACCCACAGGACTGCCGCAGACTGGATGCTTTTTGTTTGTCGCACCATTCTTGGTAAACCTTAGACACTGTCGTGCATGAAAAGCCCAGGAGGGCAGCCATTTCTGAGATACTGGATCCGGTGCGCCTGGCACCAACGATCATACCACGCTCAAAGTCGCTTAGGTCACTCGTTTTGCCCATTCCAACGTTCAATCCAACAGTAACTGAATGCCTCGATGCCTGTCTACCTTATTTATATAACAAGCTACGGCCACATGACTCACTGTCTGTAGGTGCGATCCATTTTCATGAACGGGGTGGTGTACCTAATAAACTGTCCGGTGAGTGTATATTGGAGACAGAGGGTAAGTGAATTTGATTATTTGAAAACAAACATATCAAATACACTCTGTTACAGACATGCATTCTGAAGAATCATGTAAACAGTAGCCACTCCACCATGTTGCAATAGAGAGCAATAGTAATTACGTATTTTTGTAGGCACTAACTCCGCCATGGGTCGTTGGCCAAAGCCTGTGGGGAAATGAATGGGGTTTTTGGATAAATGCCGAAAATAAGGTCTGTGGTAAACACACGCTTAGGATATCTTTTACGTTTTGTTCTATGAGATAATCTTAATCAGCTAATGTCACTATGTGAATTTTAAAGCATTTATGGCATTTTTTTAAAAGCTCAAACGCTTCATAAAGGTCATGTTAACTGACAGATATTGTCTCATAGAACAAAACCTTTTAAGATCTAAGCCTGTGTTAACCTCAGACCTTATTTCCGGCGTTTATCCCAAAACCCCATAGGAATGGCTGAATGAACCAGAGGTAACTCATTTCCGGTTTTTAGGACTACAAGCTGGCCAGCTCTATTATTATATATATATCTTTAACCTTGATATTTTACTAGTTAACTGGACACGTTCTCATTTACAGCAACGACCTGGGGAATAGTTAAAGGGATGAATGAGCCAATTGGAAGCTGGGGATGATTAGGTGGCCATGATGGCCAGATTGTGAATTTAACCAGGACACCAGGGTTAACAATCTTACGATAAGTGCCATGGGATCTTTAGTGACCACAGAGAGTCAGGTCATCCGAAAGACAGCACCCTACACAGGGCAATGTCCCCAATCACTGCCCTGGGGCATTGGGATATTTTTTAAGACCAGAGGAAAGAGTCCTACTGGCCATCCAACACCACTTCCAGCAGCATCTGGTCTCCCATCCAGGGACTGACCAGGACCAACCCTGCTTAGCTTCAGAGGCCAGCCACAAGTGGGATGCAGGGTGGTATGCTGCTGGCTCTATATGGTCTGGCTCCAGCAGATACCTTCTCAGGACACAGATGCTGTGAGACATACGAGCTCAGACAAGTCTAATATTGCCAGCATAGGCGGCGCATGAGTTTCAAGTTTGGGGAAGCTAATTTTCACCACCAAAATGCACCTTTATAATAAAGCATTCCATGCATCATCGCATTTGCAAACTTATGTAAGATAGCCTACTATTCCTAATGTGATGAGTAGATTGGATAGTCATAATTTAGGCTAATCGTATAATTCAATCACTGTTCGCAAAAAAGACAGTTCAATGCATGGCTGAGCACATACAGCGTACAGTAGGCCTGGGCTATATCAGATGCATTCTTCTTTCTTTGCACAGGAAAGAATGTGGCTTAGATTAGCAGAATCTTTTTTAATACGACAAATGACAGGGTAGCCTACTCTGCTGATGCTGACAAACATGTTCAATGAAAACAACGTTGTCCATATAATAAGCCTACGAGAAGGGGAGACACAAATAGAACATGAGGTCCATCTAACCTGGAGGAGGATATTAGACCTATTGTCCAAAAACAAACTTTAAGTGGCACTGACCCAACACTGATAAATAGTGTATATGTGAGGTACCACTCACTGGGGATACGGCCGCTGCTCTCCGCTGGTGCCAATAAGATAGTCTATACTGTTGTTCGCTCAACTAAGTTGATAGCCTAACTAAAAGACAATCTGTTCATCTTCTTCTCGTTACAGCGATAACCATTTTGCTCTCTAAACTACATTGTGTTTTGAATTATTGCGATATACCTGGCTGGGCCTCTACTTTGCACTGACAGTCGCAACTCAACAATCATCTACACTGAACAAAAATATAAACGCAACATGTAAAGTGTTGGTCCCATGTTTCATGAGCTGAAATAAAAGATCCCAGAAAATGTTCTCTCAAATTTTGTGCACAAATTTGTTTACATCCCTGTTAGTGAACATTTCTCCTTTGCCAAGATAATCCATCCACCTGACAGGTGTGGCATATCAAGAAGCTGATAAGCCGATAAGATGTTTGCGTTGTTTTGTTTAGGTGGAAAAAGTGACGTTGGGCGTGACGACAAAAGATGAGGGATGTCAATATGAAACACCAGCATGCAACATTATAGCACCACCACCTCCAAGATGTGTTCTGGTAAAACACAACGTGTCAACACAGGCTTATTACTACAGAGAAGAAAAGAGAAACAAAGGTGATATGGCTTGTATCTTTTTGTAGAATCATTTCCTCCTTTTCAATTACAGCTGGATTTAATTGTTGTTTAACACGCTACTGTATTGTTTTGTGTTTGATTTACAGCCGTCCAAGTGTGGCCAATACGGAAGAATGTCGGAGTCAATACTTCATTTACGGAGGACATACCACGAAAGGAAGTGAACCGGTATATACATTTAGTTTTGTTAAAGTAGCCTGTGGGGAACTATTGTAAATTAATTGGCTAATGACTGTTGGGCCCATAGCCTAAGTAATCTCTGACCACCTGTCCTCCTAATCTACGAGCGACTATTCAACTGAAAAATTGTCATACAAATATGCATAATTACTTTTGACCTGTCTCACCATCTGGCCTGCTTGCGAAGCCTGATCTGTGGTAGCCTGTGATTATAAATTAATCCATCATGTTCTTCCAGTTTACACTCTGTTGCGGTGTACATGGCCAGGAAGTACGTGGTCTACGAAGACTGCCTCCTTCCGTTGTTCAAGACTTGTCCGGTCTGTCGCGGCTCCTGCAGCATCGACAAGTTCATCCAAGACACCCTGCTCACCATCAACCAGTTCTGCAACCACTGTGACCACCGGAGCCAATGGAAGAGCCAGCCCTTTAACCTCCCAGCTAGATACCTGTCCTCTTCAGCAGCCACATCATCGACTGGCACAACAACTGGCACCACTACTGGCACATCCACCGATGCTCTGACTGACTCCTCAACTGGCCCATCAACTGGCACCTTCGATTCTCAGACCCTGAAGGTAGCCTATATAATTCTTCACTATACAATGCATTAATACAAAATACACACAAGCCATAAAAACAACCCACTTTTTAATGGGGAGGTGTTAGTCAAGTTAACCGTTAACTACAATTGTCATCAGCCATGGCTACCTCATTTTAACTAAGTGAAGTCAGGAGGTTGGCAGTGTTTTTGTTCATAAACAAAATAGGTTGAGATGCATTTGTAGAATATTTAATATTTGGGGAGGTTTGCTGGGGGGGGGGGGTTGACGTCCCTTTCTTCATTGTGGTACTGTCTAGCCAGTAGTTAAGTGTAACTATTGGTAGAGGAGTTGCTCATTATTGTTCATTGTCTTTGTAGACAGCGGAGGACAGTGATCTTCTGTTGGAGAATTACGATGGCGATATCTGCAACAAGGGTCTGGAGGACATTCAAACCCTGGTGTTTGAGACAACTTTTCGTATGGGTGATGACTCCCATGACGACAAAGCCATTAAGAAGAAACGTCAACGTCAGTCCTTGGAGGAGGAACAGGAAGAGGAGGAGGAACAGGAAGAGGAGGAACAGGAAGAGGAGGAAGCGGAGGAAATGAGTGAGGAGGAGGAGACTAGGGAGGAGGAGAACTCCGATGTGGAGTGGGAACCTGAGGTTGAGTTAAGTGACCTTCTAGCCTCCGATTCCGAATGGGATTCCCGGGCGCTCTGCCCGGATTGTGGCACGTTTATCAAAGGCTCCAAGGCTCACGTCTGCGAGCATGCCAAGCCATTTGTCTGCCAGGACTGTGGCAAGCGGTTCGTTAACGAGACCTCTCTCAACATTCACCAAAGAATCCACAAGCCAGGCTACGTGCACGGGTGCAAGTACTGCCTCAAGCCGTTCCAGAGCAGGCCGGAGAAGCTGAGGCATGAGGAGAGCCACCCGCGTGTAGAAAAGCCCTACGAATGCCCCGACTGCCCCATACGATTCAGCGACATTAAAGCCCGGGACGGCCACCTTCAAAGCCACAGAGGGCCCACATGGTACATTTGCGACATCTGCAAAATGGAGTTCACGGGGAGTAGCTACCTGGAAAGACACATGCTAGTCCACAGCGGGGAGAAGCCCTACACATGCCCCGAGTGCCAGCGCTCCTTCAACCAGGCGAGCCACCTCAAGTCTCACATGCGCGTCCACACTGGCGAGCGGCCCTACAAGTGCCGGCATTGTGACAAGTCCTTCAACCACAATGTGAGTCTGAAAAGCCACGTCCAGCGCTACCATCCGGACCCTGCCTCTGGGACCAAGGAGAAGAAAGAGGGACAGGAGCCAGTCTCAAACTCAGAGACTCCGACTGAACAACAGGTAGTGATCGAGGAGAGTCGACAGACTGAACAACAGGTAGTGATCGAGGAGAGTCGACAGACTGAACAACAGGTAGTGATCGAGGAGAGTCGACAGACTGAACAACAGGTAGTGATCGAGGAGAGTCCGACAGACTGAACAACAGGTAGTGATCGAGGAGAGTCGACAGACTGAACAACAGGTAGTGATCGAGGAGAGTCCGACAGACTGAACAACAGGTAGTGATCGAGGAGAGTCGACAGACTGAACAACAGGTAGTGATCGAGGAGAGTCGAGGCAGACTGAACAACAGGTAGTGATCGAGGAGAGTCGACAGACTGAACAACAGGTAGTGATCGAGGAGAGTCGACAGACTGAACAACAGGTAGTGATCGAGGAGAGTCGACAGACTGAACAACAGGTAGTGATCGAGGAGAGTCGACAGACTGAACAACAGGTAGTGATCGAGGAGAGTCGACAGACTGAACAACAGGTAGTGATCGAGGAGAGTCGACAGACTGAACAACAGGTAGTGATCGAGGAGAGTCGACAGACTGAACAACAGGTAGTGATCGAGGAGAGTCGACAGACTGAACAACAGGTAGTGATCGAGGAGAGTCGACAGACTGAACAACAGGTAGTGATCGAGGAGAGTCGACAGACTGAACAACAGGTAGTGATCGAGGAGAGTCGACAGACAAATGCAGGGACCGGGCAGAAACGAGTGAAGAGGGCAGGGAGGAAGAGGAAACGTCCGACCTTTGACCCTGAGGAGTTGGGGGAGTGTGAGCGTAACAGTGACTCCGACTTCAACCCAGAAGAGGAGGAGAGTGAGAGCAACAGTGACTCTGACTTCAAACCAGGGGCAGAAGAGAGCGGGAGCAACAAGAAGACTACAGGCAGACCAATAGGCAGGCCGAGAAGAAGACCAGGGACCACCAGAGAGATGTATACAGGAAGTGTGAATGAAGAGCATGATGGATCCAATCTGAATGAACAATGGGAGGAGGAAGAGGAGGACAGGGGGACCAAAATGAAGGCCACAAGCAGGGGGAGAGGAAGAGGGAGAGGCAGGGGGAGAGGTAGACCAAGAACCATTGGAGAGATGCATGAGGGAACTGCTTGTGAAGAGCGTGATGGATCAAACCTGAATGAACAAGTACCATCAATAGAGACTGCTCTTTCTGAACTTTTTGAGAGTTGTTGGCCAATTCAAAATGTAGATGAGGCCTTTGACCCTGAGGTACACTAACTGCTAGTTACTGAGGAGTTGTCCCGTTTCAGTTCTTTCCCCCTATATTTTCTATATTTTTTTACACGTTGAAGAAAATGAAAAATACTGTTATGAAGCGACACAAACGTTCATAAGGTTCAAGATCTTACTCTAAAGAGTAACTCTGTGTTGTTGTTTTTATCGCACTGCTTTGCTTTATCTTGGCCAGGTCGCAGTTGTAAATGTGAACTTGTTCTCAACTGGCTTACCTGGTTAAATAAAGGTTAAATAAAATAAAATAAAAGATGGGTCAGCAAGGAAACTACCATGCGTCCCAAATTGTACCCTATTCCCTATATAGTGCACTACTTTTGAACAGCCTACATTGCATTGATTGCAGACACCGTTGCGTTGAGCCATGGTCATAAGCCTACCACCTGATTCCTTATGTTCAACATTTGTGTTCTAGCTAACTTTACTTAAGTCTACATCATCAGTTATGATCAGTTAAGAAAAACTACAGACGTGCCTCCAATACTTTGTCGTTGATAAGTGGTTATCTTGGATTGTAATTGTGATTCGTATCATTTACAGACAAGATCGTAATAAACGTAATTATAAACCGGGTCGTTCGAGCCCTGAATGCTGATTGGCTGAAAGCCGTGGTACAGTGGGGGAAAAATGTATTTAGTCAGCCACCAATTGTGCAAGTTCTCCCACTTAAAAAGATGAGGCCTGTAATTTTCATCATAGGTACACGTCAACTATGACAGACAAAATGAGAAAAAAATTCCAGAAAATCACATTGTAGGATTTTTTATGAATTTATTTGCAAATTATGGTGGAAAATAAGTATTTGGTCAATAACAAAAGTTTCTCAATACTTTTATATACCCTTTGTTGGCAATGACACAGGTCAAACGTTTTCTGTAAGTCTTCACAAGGTTTTCACACACTGTTGCTGGTATTTTGGCCCATTCCTCCATGCAGATCTCCTCTAGAGCAGTGATGTTTTGGGGCTGTCGCTGGGCAACACGGACTTTCAACTCCCTCCAAAGATTTTCTATGGGGTTGAGATCTGGAGACTGGCTAGAGCCACTCCAGGACCTTGAAATGCTTCTTACGAAGCCACTCCTTCGTTGCCCGGGTGGTGTGTTTGGGATCATTGTCATGCTGAAAGACCCAGCCACGTTTCATCTTCAATGCCCTTACTGATGGAAGGAGGTTTTCACTCAAAATCTCACGATACATGGCCCCATTCATTCTTTCCTTTACACGGATCAGTCATCCTGGTCCCTTTGCAGAAAAACAGCCCCAAAGCATGATGTTTCCACCCCCATGCTTCACAGTAGGTATGGTGTTCTTTGGATGCAACTCAGCATTCTTTGTCCTCCAAACACGACGAGTTGAGTTTTTACCAAAAAGTTATATTTTGGTTTCATCTGACCATATGACATTCTCCCAATCCTCTTCTGGATCATCCAAATGCACTCTAGCAAACTTCAGACGGGCCTGGACATGTACTGGCTTAAGCAGGGGGATACGTCTGGCACTGCAGGATTTGAGTCCCTGGCGGCGTAGTGTGTTACTGATGGTAGGCTTTGTTACTTTGGTCCCAGCTCTCTGCAGGTCATTCACTAGGTCCCCCCGTGTGGTTCTGGGATTTTTGCTCACCGTTCTTGTGATCATTTTGACCCCACAGGGTGAGATCTTGCGTGGAGCCCCAAATCGAGGGAGATTATCAGTGGTCTTGTATATCTTCCATTTCCTAATAATTGCTCCCACAGTTGATTTCTTCAAACCAAGCTGCTTACCTATTGCAGATTCAGTCTTCCCAGCCTGGTGCAGGTCTACAATTTTGTTTCTGGTGTCATTTGACAGCTCTTTGGTCTTGGCCATAGTGGAGTTTGGAGTGTGACTGTTTGAGGTTGTGGACAGGTGTATTTTATACTGATAACAAGTTCAAACAGGTGCCATTAATACAGGTAACGAGTGGAGGACAGAGGAGCCTCTTAAAGAAGAAGTTACAGGTCTGTGAGAGCCAGAAATCTTGCTTGTTTGTAGGTGACCAAATACTTATTTTCCACCATAATTTGCAAATAAATTCATTAAAAATCCTACAATGTGATCTTCTGGATTTTTTTTTTCTCAATTTGTCTGTCATAGTTGACGTGTACCTATGATGAAAATTACAGGCCTCTCTCATCTTTTTAAGTGGGAGAACATGCACAATTGGTGGCTGACTAAATACTTTTTTTCCCCACTGTATATCAGACTGTATACCATGGGTATGACCAAAAATTACTTGTGCCTTATTGCTTAAATATAGTATGTTTATTTTACTTTAATTATTAAATTGAATAGTATTACTGCTACATTTTCTAACATTTTTGAAACCCACCCCCAAAATCTAGACTTTAATAAACCTTACCATACAAACAGTTAAAAGTAGACTGCAATATTGATATGACCATTCAAAGTGATCACTCTTACTCTGTGACGCTTTATGAATACGGGCCCTGGGGTGAGGTGAACAGTCAGTTACATTGCAGATAGAAAATGTCCACTGACCTGCTCATGAAAGCCCGCTGGTGTAAGTCTTGGGCTTCCCTGATGTTCTCAGTGGGCCGGACCCAGGTGAGTAGAGGTCTCGTCTTCGCTGTCCTTCTCTCTCTCTCTCCAAATGCTGATCCAGGAGCTGTTGCAGCTTACACTTCCCTTTGGAGAAACCACACAGAAATGAGGTTAGCACACATACACTACTTAATGTGGCAATGCCAGGTTCTGTTACAAGTGTACAAAACATTAAGAACACCTGCTGTTTCCATGACAGACTGACCAGGTGAAAGGGGCGGCAGGTGGCCTACCGGTTAAGAGTGTTGGACCAGCGGACGGGTATGTGTCAAGAACTGCAACGCGGCTGTTTTTATTTTAATTTCCCGTGTGTATCAAGAATGGTCCACCAGCAAAAGGACATCCAGCCAACTTGACATAACTGTGGGACGCATTGGAGTCAACATGGGCCAGCATCCCTGTGGAACGCTTTCGACACCTTGTAGAGTCCATGCCCCGACGAATTGAGGCTGTTCTGAGGGCAAAAGGGGGTGCAACTCAATATTAGGAAGGTTCTTAATGCTTTGTACACTCAGTGTATATTTTGCTTACATGAAGTGTATAGTGTGTTTGAGAAGTTAGTTGCTGTAATATTTTTGTTGTACTTTTTAGTGATATCCAATTGGTAGTTACGGTCTTGTCCCGTCAACTCCCGTGCAGACTTGAGAAAGGCGAAGGTCGAGAGCCATGCGTCCTCCAAAACACGACCCTGCCAAGCCACACTGCTTCTTGACACACTGCTCGCTTAGCCAGCCGCACCAATGTGTCGGAAGAAACATCGTACAGCTGGCGACCGAAGCCAGCGTGCATGCGCCCGGCCGCCACAAGGATTCGCTAGGGCACGATGGGACAAGGACATCCCAGCCAGCCAAACCCTCCCCTAACCCGGACGACGCTTGGCCAATTGTGCGCCGCCTCATGGATCTCCCGGGCGCGGCCGGCTGCGACACAGCCCGGGATCGAACCTGGATCTGTAGTGACGCCTCTAGCACTGATCAGTGCCTTAGACCGCTGCGCCACTCGGGAGGCCTCTGCAAAACTTCTTTACTGTTTTACAGCAACTAACTCTACTTTTCAAACACTATACGTAAGCAAAATATACAGGGATGCTGGCTCCAATGCTGTTGTAGCTGATATAACACACTCAGTGTTTCTCAACTCCATTCCTGGGGGATGCCCAGAGGTTACACTGTTTTGTTCTAGTCCTCCCCTAACACACATTTGACATTTTAGTCATTTAGCACAGGGTCCTGGCCTGTGCGGGGCCTGTGCTGTTTGACCAATTGTTGAGCCCTGTGCGGGGTCATGGATCTTGATTAGTGGGGAGGGGGGGAATCTGCAGGCATAAAGAACCACCACACAACCCACTGTAAACGTCTGCAAGTAAATTATTCAGGAGTAAGAGGACTGTGCTCTAGCTTGCTCTACATGTGCACCTCAGGAGACAGTTGGATGATATTTCCTATTTCACACAACGTAATCATAACAACCAGGACTTGATGCAGACATAGTTTGGTAACATCAGGTGTACATTTTAGTCATTTAGCAGACACTCTTATCCAGAGCAACTTACAGGCACAATTAAGGTTAAGTGCCTTGCTCAAGGGCACATCGGCAGATATCTATCCTAATCTGCTTGGGGATTCGAACCCTCAACCTTTCAGTTACTGGCCCAGCGCTCTTAACCACTAGGCTAACTGTAGTCCTCTTCATACAGCTAAACACAAAGTTGTTTTTGATATAGTTTCGTTTTTTAGTTGTTGAAGAGTGATCATCAGACGGGTGTAGGCTACAGTACGTTCTGACTCGGGTCTCCTTCCGGGTGACTCAAGTTAGTTTTTTAGCTCATAATACATCACCTTAAACTGAAACTAAAGCATGTAGAATATGTGTAGTGCAAGACTGTAATGATGCTGTATCTGGTGCTCAGCATCCTGACCTGGCCCCACTAACTGAGCTCAACCTACCTCTTAAGACCACTGAAGTGCCAGTGCATCAGTAGAAACATCTACATGGATGAAATGTTGCTTTTCATTTGCACTCAAATGGTTTGAGATGTTTCCTCTACCTAGTAGAGACAGTTTGGTATGGAAAGTCAATGCTGTCTCAGTCTGCCTTGCAAGATGGTCTGGAGAATTAATAGACACTGCTAAATGACTAAAATGTAAATGTAAATAATTGTGTCATTCAAAGGCTGTCACATTCCTAGGAAATCTGGGCAGCGAAGTTATCCAAACAATAGCATTACTTGTTGAGTCAGGCAAGCATGAGCATCATTTCATTTAGAACTTTATTCTTACAAATGTATGGGTTGATCACATCAGAGCCAAAGCAAAGTAGCAGTTACTGGAATTCTCACTAAAGGATCAAGCGATTTAACAGATATTAAGCATGGGAAACATACGAGACATTGAATAATACACTTTCTTTCACCCCAACTGACAGAACTGTAAGTATTGTGATTGCCATAGCAAGAGTTTATTGGAATTTGTTTCAATACAGCTCATGCAAACAAAAGCAATAAAAAACTAAACATCCATAAAAGCATTCATATTTTATCAATACTCTAGATCTCGATGGCCACTGTACATACTAGTGACACTGCTAACCAGAATAGTATTGTCCTCACTAAAGTGCCTATGAGAGGAAGCCAGACCAGTGTTTCCTCAAGGTGAAGGGGCCCCCCAATGGGGTCGGTGGGAGGCGAAGGGAAAGAAGTCCTTGCAAACTCCTCCACCATGTGTAACACAGCCCGGTTCCAAATCGAATGCAATCAACTTTCAGCCGGTGCAAAACATGCCTACACGGGTGCCCGGGCAAGATTAATCGAACCCCCTCACTGCCAAGTGACTGGGATGTCCTCCACTGAGTCCACCGTCCTTTCCACCCTAAACACCACAAATCGCCCCACTCCCGTGCAATCCAGTGCATTCTAGCGCCAGATAGGTTTGAAACCCAGAGACTCGACAAGTAAGACTCTTAGACCGACAGCAATTAAGTCAATTGAGTCTCTTGGTTTGAAACTGCTCTGGCACTAAAAGTACAGATCCACTGAAGACGGTGAGGGGTGATGAAACAACAGAAGCCATTAATTTCCAATTGAAGATCACTATAGCTTCCAGCCCCTACTAGATGGGCTGTTGATACCTAATCGAAGATCACTATAGCTTCCAGCCCCTACTAGATGGGCGGTTGATACCTAATCGAAGATCGCTATAGCTTCCATGGGCTGTTGATACCTAATTGAAGATCACTATAGCTTCCAGCCCCTGGGTTAAGTGTCTTGCTTAAGGGCACATCGACAGATTTTTCGCATAGTCGGCTCGGGATTAGAACCAGCGACCTTTCGGTTACTGGCACAACGCTCTTCCCCACTAAGCTACCTGCCGCACAAATTCTCTCTCTCTCACACTCACACACACACACACACACACACACGTGTGCTAACGTACCACAGGCAAGGACTGATGAACTGCAGACATACCTCTTTCACCAAGACATTTACCACTGGCGCCTCCTGTCAACAAACGCAATGTTACCGATGTGACTGTGTGCGTTTAAACTAATGGGTCGATCTGACAGTGCCATTCAGGGATAGTTGACCCAGGAGTTCTTCTGTTAGGGCCTCTCTCTGCATCTCCATAGCCATCTCTGACAGTGCCATTCAGGGATAGTTGACCCAGGAGTTCTTCTGTTAGGCCTTTCATTACCATCTCTGACAGTGCCATTCAGGGATAGTTGACCCAGGAGTTCTTCTGTTAGGGCCTCTCTCTGCATCTCCATAGCCATCTCTGACAGTGCCATTCAGGGATAGTTGACCCAGGAGTTCTTCTGTTAGGGCCTCTCTCTGCATCTCCATAGCCATCTCTGACAGTGCCATTCAGGGATAGTTGACCCAGGAGTTCTTCTGTTAGGGCCTCTCTCTGCATCTCCATAGCCATCTCTGACAGTGATCCATGAGAACAGCCATATGTAAACAATATACTTGTCACCACTTTATCAATAAAACACAAGATACATAAATAATTGCATGTTTATTACAAAAGTAGCATAGTTTAATATTTTTTTAATTTAAACATTTAGATCAGTTAGACTGATACAATCCAACATTATGATTCATATGCAAACCATTGAAACATGTATGATTCCTCAATATAGTGCACTGCATTATACATTTTCATAAAATGTAGAAACAGTACATTACCAAAGAAAGAAACATATACCCATTACCTACAAATTATTCCAGTGTGTAGCCCTGACACAGAATAAAAGGGCTGAGGACAGTGTTGTACAGATCTTTACAATAATATTCTGCATTCTGATTAGAAAAACATTACAAAAAACAATGTGAAATGCTTTATGCACACATTTTCTTTAATACTGGAGATATCTTGACACAGCAATATCTGAATCAACGCCCCAAAATAAGATCTCTAGCCATTCTCTAAGTGAGATGCTATTCAGACGTGACCCCAACAAGGGATAGCTAAACTCGGACAAAAGAGAAACAGTTGTGTTTAACGATTCAACAGTCCGATGTGGCGATCCAGTCATTTAGGAAGTGAGCCATATAATAACAGCCACGTCAGAGGTTCTGGCTCTTCGGCTAGTAGTTCCTCAGGTAGACTAGTCGAGTAGGCTGGAACTTCTCACGACATAAAGGGCAGTCCGTCTGTTGAGAGGAAGAAACCAATAGTAATGCACTGCATCTAGAGCTTATTTTCTCTGTTAGGCTATCTAGGTGGAACACTGACCCTCTCATAGGCTAGCTAGGTGGAACACTGACCCTCTCATAGGCTATCTAGGTGGAACACTGACCCTCCCATAGGCTAGCTAGGTGGAACACTGACCCTCTCATAGGCTAGCTAGGTGGAACACTGACCCTCTCATAGGCTAGCTACGTGGAACACTGACCCTCCCATAGGCTAGCTAGGTGGAACACTGACCCTCTCATAGGCTAGCTAGGTGGAACACTGACCCTCTCATAGGCTAGCTACGTGGAACACTGACCCTCCCATAGGCTAGCTAGGTGGAACACTGACCCTCCCATAGGCTAGCTAGGTGGAACACTGACCCTCTCATAGGCTATCTAGGTGGAACACTGACCCTCCCATAGGCTAGCTAGGTGGAACACTGACCCTCTCATAGGCTAGCTAGGTGGAACACTGACCCTCTCATAGGCTAGCTACGTGGAACACTGACCCTCCCATAGGCTAGCTAGGTGGAACACTGACCCTCTCATAGGCTAGCTAGGTGGAACACTGACCCTCCCATAGGCTAGCTAGGTGGAACACTGACCCTCCCATAGGCTAGCTAGGTGGAACACTGACCCTCCCATAGGCTAGCTACGTGGAACACTGACCCTCCCATAGGCTAGCTAGGTGGAACACTGACCCCCCCATAGGCTAGCTAGGTGGAACACTGACCCTCCCATAGGCTAGCTAGGTGGAACACTGACCCTCCCATAGGCTAGCTAGGTGGAACACTGACCCTCCCATAGGCTAGCTAGGTGGAACACTGACCCTCCCATAGGCTAGCTACGTGGAACACTGACCCTCCCATAGGCTAGCTAGGTGGAACATTCACTCTGATAGGCTAGCTAGGCGGAACATTCACTCTGATAGGCTAGCTAGGTGGAACATTCACTCTGATAGGCTAGCTAGGCGGAACATTCACTCTGATAGGCTAGCTATGTGGAATATTATACCTATCCAGTCCTGTCAGACCTACACAAGTGCCTACGGGGTAGAGGTCGTTTCTGGACTGTGCCACTGTTCTAGCAGTCAAACGGTACCCTTTAAAGAGCGTAGCGTTTCACTCACATAATTCAATTGGACATAGAACAGTAGTCATTTAATGTATCTATGGTCTCACCTTGGTGTTGCACCACTCTGTGATGCACTCCCAGCAGAACAGATGGCCACACGGAGTGGAGGTCGAGTGCCTCCTCTCCTCCAGACACAGGTTACAGCGAGAGGTACGGGGTGAGTCAGTCTCTTCTACAGACTGGGACCTGGACACACACAATTACGGGTACATTTTAAAACGCATGCATATGTGAAATTCATATGCGTATCTCAATATTCACATTCAAAAAAATGCATGGGGGCATGTGTACATCAAGGAAATTACCAACTTGAGTTGAAAAACTTGAACTACGGCTTCGCAATTAAATAGTATCAATCTCAGAATTTGAATGTTTTCATAAACAGTGCTTCCCGGGGACCCAAAGGGGTCCCACCCACCCAACCTCAATGAGAGGCTTGATGGGCCCCCAGGACCAGGACCAAGAAAGGTATATGGACTCAAAGGCATATTGATAGATATGGTAGCAGATTCTCAGCGTGACCAAGCCAGCCAGTGTTCATTCTATTATTCCTACAGTGTCCTATTGCAGTGTACCTGGAGGTCAGGTTCCTGTGTTGTCTCCACTCCTGCCTGGCTCTCTGTCTCTGCCGGAGGTTGTTGAGTTGCAGGGCCAGCGTGAGGGCCAGCTGCAGCAGGGAGACCACGCCCAGGAGCCTGTAGCTGCTCCGGACGGCCCCGTCATCCCCCGTCACACCACGCACCCGTAGCTAACCAACCAGGGAAAGACAGAATGGTGAGAAATGCCATGCTGAAGCATACATTCCTAACACTGAGACATGGGTCATATTCATTAGGGCACACTGTAGCAAAACGTTTTGCAACGGAAAACAATAAAGTTCAGCTAGTAAGAAAACGGACTGAAACAGGGAGGGATTACCTGAACTTGTCCAAAAAGATATGTTTGTTTTTGTTTTACATTGCAAAAAGTTTTGCTACGGTACACTACTGAATAGGTTCTCACACAAATACCTACATAGCTGACTCCGGCCGTCCTCTTCCCCAGGTGGTAGAAGGCCCCGCTGATGTAAAACAGGGCCACGTGCACCCGGTGGAGGATGGAGAGTCCCTGCTGGAGGACCAACACGGCCGGCACGCACGCCCTCCTCTGGGGCTCTGTCAGCAGCCCCATCGCCCTCCGGACCCAGCCTCTCATCCAGGCTCCGGGGCTCCAGGGACTGGTCACTGCTGCTCTCCGGCCTCCCCCTCCCAGGCTTTCCTCCCCCGCCTCCAGCTCATTCTCCAGGCACACCAGCAGCTTGTCCAGTAGGTAAGGAAACAGGCTGTGGAGAAGCACCAGGGCTCCTCGTCTGACGCGCGACGGTACCCTGCGCAGGGTGGGGTCCACTTGGATGATACTGACATACTCCTCACCCAACGTCTGGTACCCTGGATGACACAGGGAGGGACAGCAAGGACGTGTGGTTAGGTGGCATTGTAGCATTAACAATGGATGCCCCTGGTCTGTCTTTGATGGCATGCCTGCCTGTCAGATTTGAACACAGTATGTTTGTTTACCTACCTGAGAATGTGGTTAAACCATAGTATGCAAGGTCTGACAGGAGTTGGATCTCTTTTCTCCAGTGCAGCCATCTCTTGGACCCTGTAGGAGTTAAGAAAAACGTAGCTAGCTAGCTACTGTAAGAATAATAGCTATTATAAAGCAGGATATAACTTATGCATGCATAGCTCTTGAAAACCCTTCTCTGTATGTAGAGTTACATTTGCCCACGTTAGGCTTGTGTGAACTACAATTCCGACGATGTGTTTTAATGTTTAGAAACATCAATAATTATAAGTATTTTTCCATTACATATATTATAAAATCATTTAACAATAAGCAGAATCATTATGGGTTTAAAAGAGGATTAGTGACTACACCTGTCTATTATGCATGAAACATATTTTGAAACATGATGTATGAAACATATTTTGTAATCCAGATGCATGACTGGACAACCACATTGTGACTGCAGTAATTAATGTACTATATAATTAGCATCAGGTGTGTATGTATATTATTTTTAAAGCAACTGTCTTTATCACGCCACCAATAGCCAGGCAAGAGGACGGGAAACCAAGCAGACATGGGCATAGACAGGAAAGAGGCTAGACAAAGAAACCATAGTGGCTCAAGGTCAAGGGAGGGTGGCTATTTGGATAAAGAGGGGGTTCCTATATGATATGAAAAGATGAAGCTGTATAAAAAGAGAGCTCCAAGTCTGGGACTGGCAGTTGCTCCGCGGATCAGCTCGGCTTGTTACTTTGTAATAAAGTATATTCTAAACTCACAAGCTCCAGTGTCTGAGAGATATATTTGAGAAGTATTTCTACGAAATAATCATCGCCTACGAAACGGTTCTTAACATATCTTTCATGTCTGCAATAAATAAAATAAAATATACACTTACTGTAGCAGTTTTGCACAGATCCATACACTGTGTGTGCCTCCAGTTGAGGAACTACACTTCCTCCCCAGTTACGCTTACACCAGGTGTTCGGAGCAGGCTAGATAGCTACTGTAATTAGCACAGGTGGCCGCCTATGTCTTCCGTTAACAAGCGCTGTAACATGGAGATATGGCCATGTGGGAACATTAACCCTAACTTTATAAAGGTGTGTAGAATAGTATTTTTTATAAAATTGTTCTCGCTGATATGAAAAACACGTTCCTTATGTTTCCAAAACAGTACCGCAAACGTTCGCAACATTCAGACCGAGCGTCGGGGCTCTTTAACAAAAGTCCCCGGTAAAGAAGATTTACATTTTAGTTATTTAGCAGACGCTCTTATCCAGAGCGACTATAACGTCACTATCGTCAATAGGCGCTAAAGAAGTTTACGTCTATGAATGGGGTAATGCATGCATAGCTATGTTCTACATTGTCATGTAGGCGATAGCTGTGTATCCTGCCTACTTGCCTGCAAGAGTCTGGAAAGCTTCATTCGTGTTGTTCCTGAGACAGTGTTGATAATATTCGTCCTTCTGACTTGAACGAATCAATTGTGGTTGGTTTGCTCCGACGAGAGGCATTGCTGGATGCTAGCTTAGCAAGGGCACGGGTCGTTGCTTAAATGTGAATGCACGACACTAGTTCGTTGAAAAATAAGTCGTCAGTCCATTTCTGCATAAAATGTCAGACTAAGACACTTTTCCGAACTTGTCACAGTTTTGGATAGTTATTTAAACTTTCACGTTGCCTACCTTGACAGCTCTGTTAGCTACTAGCTAGCTACCCGGAAACACATTTGACTTGAGTGAAACAATGACAGCAAAATACACTTCTGCGGCCACAGCGCAGCACGGTGGTAGGAGTTCTCGCGTCTACATTCCTGTGTAATGCATAATTAGCGTAATAATTATTGTAACATAGCCTTGTGCACAGCACAACCATTTTTGTATCCATAAATATATTGTAATTTCTGCACTGGTGTAACAGTTAGTGGACTTTCATACTGCAGGTGAACTTGTGAAATGTAATAACAATGACTTTTAGAACAATATTGGTACAGTGTGGTCACTAAATCTAGTAGTATTTATATTGATGGGTCTGCTACTAAAAGTAGCTGTAATGTATAATGCTTTATTTCATTGGGTTGCGGATGATTTAGGCTGTGTTGCGGAATACAGAATGCATAGAGATAGAACTGTTTTATTTCTATATGTGGAATATTTGTATCAAATTTGAACAGCACATTTGATTAGCTTAAATCCCAAGCTAATTGATGAGTATCTGAAATGTTCACCATTGTGGGACATTTTTTACACTCAGTTCATTGAATACATGGATTCATTTATGATTTGTGCATATCCCTTATTTGTCTTTTTTTTTTTGCTTGTTGAGAGACAATGCCCTCCCTAAGCTTTCACAGGCAGGGCACTTTTCATAACCAGATTGATAGTGCTCATTCATCCTGCCTATTAGTAAATTGCAGAACCAGTTTTTTGTCCCTTTAATTCAGTTTCCTGAACCAAGCTGAAGGTGTTCCACTAGGTGGTAAATACCTCTGTGCTGCAGTGCAGTGGGCAGATACCCTTCTGAGATACCCTCTCTCAATAAGGAGAGCTAGTACCAACCGTTGGACAGTATGAGAAGGGGAAAATAGTTAACTTACAGGCAGCTGCAGACAAGGAAGTGGACTGTGTGTTTAGAGTTAAGGAGGAGCTGCTGGCGTTTTCCCCTCCCCCGTAAAGTTATGAGATACTTGTGACTTACAGATGGAGGCGAGATGGTGCAGGGAGAGCGCACTGCTTGTTGAGAGCACAGGCTGGGACTAAACCACTGGAGTTCCACCGGGGGATTCTGAGGTGCCTGAGTAGCCTACAAAGGTAAGTCTGTCAGAATTCCTCTGTTGGTCTTATCAGCTTGGAATTCACAGCACTTCATTCATTGGTTTGACTTGGCTACTGAACACTAACATTCCCCCACGCAACCAGATAAAGGACTAGTCTAAAACCTGTCCCACTTCAGTGTGGCCTCTTAGCCCATGGCTCCATGCCCATCAAAACCACACAGAATTCCAGCTTGTATCGAACTAAAGCTCTTTATGAGTGCATAGAGTAGTAGAACATCAGTGAATAGAGTTGTAGTGATCCCTTTGATGAGGTTTGGTGTTTGCTGTTGACTGCTGCGTGAGTCATTGATCTCTATTTGCAAAGCACAGGATCCTCAGGAGACCCCAGACAACACAATGAGGAAGGAAGCGCTGGAGCCAGCAGCACAACACCTGCCAAAGAGATAGAACAGCAGCTTGTTACATTAGTTTCCATAATGACTTCAGGTGACATCTGGTTAGGATGCATCCAGTCATTGAATTGCTTAACAGACACTTGGTATTGGTATTTTATTAGGATCCCCATTAGCTGTTGCAAAAGCAGCAGCTACTCTTCCTGGGGTCCACACAAAACATGAAACATGACATAATACAGAACATTAATAGACAAGAACAGCTCAAGGACAGAACTACATAATTTTTTTTAAAGGCACACGAAGCCTACATATCAATACATACACACAAACTATCTAGGTCAAATAGGGGAGAGGCGTTGTGCCGTGAGGTGTTGCTTTATCTGTTATTTTTTTTTAAACAGGTTTGCTGTTTATTTGAGCAAATGAGAAGGAACGGAGTTCCATGCAATAATGGCTCTATATAATACTGTACGCTTTCTTGAATTTGTTCTGAATTTGGGGACTGTGAAAAGACCCCTGGTGGCATGTCTGGCACACATATTAGGTCAGAGTAGCAGGTGTTGAGTAGTCTCTTTCTCACGGCGGCTGTGGCAGAGATGCAGTACTGACCTACTGGCTTTCTGTATCAGCCAGGCTGATTGTGATGTGTTTTACAGCAGCAATGTCTCAAAGTGTCATAAGGTGACTTGGCTATGCCAAGACAGACAGTCTTTCCTTAGGCAGTTCCAGTAGAACTTTGCCCCCTTCGGAAGGCTATATATATATATATATTTTTTTTTACATTTTAGTCATTTAGCAGACGCTCTTATCCAGAGCGACTTACAGTTAGTGAGTGCATACATTTTCATACTGGCCCCCCGTGGGACTCGAACCCACAACCCTGGCATTGCAAGCGCCATGCTCTACCAACTGAGCTACACATCACAGAGTGTGTGTGTGTCTGTGTCTCTCTCTCTGTGTGTGTGTGTGTGTGTGTGTGTGTGTCTGTGTGTCTCTGTGTGTGTCTCTGTGTGTGTGTCTGTGTGTGTGTCTGTGTCTGTGTGCATGGTTAAGGCTAGGATAAGGCTGTGGGAACATTCATAATTGCAGTAGAAGTACTGTGAACTGCGGGAACAAAAACAAGTAGCAGTTTCTCGAACGGCATAATTGTAAAACATATTTCCATATAGAATGAAAATCACAGAAGGCTACAACATGATATACCATTTTACATGCATTAAAGACACTTGATGTCCCTTTGATGATGCCAACGGAATATTAAACAATGAAAAAAAAAACGCTATACCTTCATATGTAAGAAATATATTGCTGGACTGACCTTTTCTAGCCTGTAATTGCTATATTTTCCCTCTAACAATGTATGATATTTTGCCACATGCATTTCTTTTAGAGTTTGCATGACCTTTCTAGCCACAGTACCCTGCACGGTAGGGCCGTCGTGCATGTCTGTTACTACAAATGTAAAGGAAAACAAAATCTGACTTGGAAAAAGGCCAAAGTTCCTTCTCAAACACACAACTAGCACACAGTGTTAACAGTTTGTGTGTTTGTGTGTGTGGTGTGTGTGTGTGGTGTGGTTTGTTTGTGTGTGTGTGTGTGTGTGTGTGTGTGGTGTGGTGTGGTGTGTGTGTGTGGTGTGGTTTGTTTGTGTGTGTGTGTGTGTGTGTTGGTCCTCTGCTTAACTTAGCATAACAGATATGTATCAATCCATTGTGATTAATAGGCTACTCTCCTGATTTTTCTACTCATGAAATCAGAGCATAACTTACTCCTTCCTGAAATAAAATCATTTTCTAAAATTATGAAGTAGTCGAATATTATATGTACTCGCCTCAAAAGGACTCACTTAACAACTTCAACTAGGGAAGTATTCTTACCAGTAGCCTTGTTAAATTGGTTGAATTTCCATCTTGATCTAAATCTTTGTCACAGCTCATGACGATACAAACAGACTAGTTGTGTGTTGGAGGATGCTCACCGGCCCTCCCCTACCAAACCCCGTTCTTGCAACAGGGGGCTCAGACCAGTTGTGTGTTGGAGCATGCTCACCGGCCCTCCCCTACCAAACCCCGTTCTTGCAACAGGGGGCTCAGACCAGTTGTGTGTTGGAGCATGCTCACCGGCCCACCCTTACCAAACTTTGTTCTTTGCCCTTAAATGTCCTGTCTGAGTTGAGGCATCCCAGCGTGAAAACCCACTGTGGAGTGAGGATTGTGTGTTATAACTCCCGTTGGAGTGAGGAATGTGCGCTATTACTGCTCAGGTGAATGTGTGTGTCTGTGTGTGGTAGTGGTTTTACGGAGGTGTGTGTGACTGTGTGTGGTAGTGGTTTTACGGAGGTGTGTGTGACCGTGTGTGGTAGTGGTTTTACGGAGGTGTGTGTGGTAGTGGTTTTACAGAGGTGTGTGTGGGGAGAAGACTTTTAAAGCTGTCCAAGTGGGGGATTTCACCGAACATCACACACTAAAACACACCAACATCGAGGCTAGACCTGTGTCCTAGTGTCGCTACTTTCCTCTGGGTAAGGTAATGTAGTATTATAGTATCACCAGGGAAATCCGTGTTGTTGCCGGCTCAGAAGTTGACCAATGCAGCCATTTTTTAAAATCTCAATATCAAATTATTTCTGGGTAACAATTAAGTACCTTACTGTGATTTCCTTTAAATTAAAATGGTCAAAAAGAAACCAAAATACTGTAGCTTTTTAGCAAAGAGCAATTTTTTATTTAGGACTGTCTGGGAGTGGTCTAAGCGAGGGGCCTAATTGGATGAGCCTAATGGGAGGGATATGTCACCTGAAAATTAGCTGTTATTGGCAGAGGTTTGAAACGCTCTTTGTTATTGGTCTATTAACTTCTACCGCCTGGTGATGTCACCAGGCAGGCCAAAACTCCATCCCACCAAAACAGGCTGACATTTCAGGCAGTCTTTTCAAACAGCTCTTATACTAAAAGAGCATTATCATAATTTTCACAGGATTATTCCAACCTCATAGTGTGGAAATGTATATAAAACACAGGAAAATCATGTTTTTGACTGCACTGGGCCTTTAACTATCTAGCAGGGATCATCTGCTTATTGGTGAGATAATCTTCCCTGTATTCAGGTGTGTGTTGTGTGCTAAGACTCTCCCTACTGGTTTGTATAGCCAGGCACCATCCAAACAAGCCCAGTGTAAGTCAACTATTAGGACTGTACTGTATCATAACCCCAAACAGCCTTTAACAACAGCACTATTTGATTGGAAGAGCAGGTTAGAAATCCTTTGTGGAGTTTTTGCTGAGTTTGTTCAACGGGGTGTAGGTTTTCAACCCTTTGAAGTCTTTAGAGGGGATTTTCTGGCTGGCGCTGAAACTCAACACCTTATACCTGGGAGATGAGAGAGATGGAAAAACAACTATTTAACCTGCTGCAAAGAGGAGGGGGCACAACCGAACAGGATACTCCAATCCAAGTTCAGGGTTTTGGTTTCTCCTGTGAACAGACCCTCTTGTTGTTGTTGTTTTATACAGTAACCAGTTTTAAATGGTAGCACTGAGTCCTGTGTGTCGCTCCTCTGTGCTGTAGAGTCAGAGGTAGCCTGGCGACGCCTCGGGCTAAAGGGGGATGTGCTAGAAAACCATCAATCTGAGTAAACCTGTGTATTTAGTGAGGAAACACCCTTTCCACCGCTGTCATCTCCAAAGGTGGATGTTCCGTGTGCCAGGAAACAGTACTACTACCGGACTGCTTTATGTTCGCCGTGAGGCTGATGAGAAGACACTGGGTTCTGTGCATTTGTCATCATTAAGGGGCGAATCCTACCTTCCACTTAAGTCAAATTTCCACTTAGTCATGCATTGGTGTCAGCGGGAGACTTTAAGTGAACATTTTACTGGAAGTTGGGATTCGTCCCTTTCAGTTTAAAGACAGTGATTCCCGACTAATGGGTGTCACCCAACTGGTTGGTGGCAGCCAATGCCTCTTCGGTCACAGTTAAAGCTAGAATCCGTAATTGGAACAATAACAAAGCGAGGGCACCCCGCCCCTGTTTCGCTAAACAGCTAAGGGATGGGGCTGGAGAAATGTAACCACTCTCAAATTCATAGACAGAGCTATGGATGCAAGGACTGATCATCCATGAAATCAAATGTATAATTTTAACCATGTTTTGAGGCAATACAGTGTTTGTTTACATTTAAAACAAGCTTCTATTTTGGGTTCTGATGGGGAACGACAGTTGAACAAAGCTCATGAGTCATTTATAAGTTATATTATTGGGTATATCGTTAATTTTATAAAATCCAAAAATTGATTTAGCGACTAAGGATTCTAGATTTAATTTAATTTTGTGCATTAGGAACATTTGAAAGAAAGGCTTTTTGCGGGGTCACAACACAGTGCCAAACAGTGATTGATTTACTGGTAATAATGTATATCATCAACCTAACAACTCCTTGTCTCTGGAGGAACGTTTAGCGGCCTATGTTACTGTAACTTTTTGTTGTTCATTGTAAATGTAGAGATATGAATAATAATGCTAACGTATAACAGTATCTAACATTGATATTAGATAATGTAACATCATGTACCCAATCTGGAGACACAGAAGCCTAAAGCCGTATCTAAATAGACCATATGAGCCTTAATTTGGACTCAGAATATGGATTTTCCCTCCGTATCAGCCTGTAGTGTTCAGTATCAGCCTGTAGTGTTCAGTATCAGCCTGTAGTGTTCAGTATCAGCATGTAGTGTTCAGTATCAGCCTGTAGTGTTCAGTATCAGCATGTAGTGTTCAGTATAAGTCTGTAGTGTTCAGTATCAGCCTGTAGTGTTCAGTATCAGCCTGTAGTGTTCAGTATCAGCCTGTAGTGTTCAGTATCAGCCTGTAGTGTTCAGTATCAGCCTGTAGTGTTCAGTATCAGCCTGTAGTGTTCAGTATCAGCCTGTAGTGTTCAGTATCAGCCTGTAGTGTTCAGTATCAGTCTGTAGTGTTCAGTATCAGTCTGTAGTGTTCAGTATCAGTCTGTAGTGTTTGTATCAGCCTGTAGTGTTCAGTATCAGCCTGTAGTGTTCAGTATCAGCCTGTAGTGTTCAGTATCAGTCTGTAATGTTCAGTATCAGTCTGTAGTGTTCAGTATCAGTCTGTAGTGTTCAGTATCAGCCTGTAGTGTTCAGTATCAGCCTGTAGTGTTCAGTATCAGCCTGTAGAGTTCAGTATCAGTCTGTAGTGTTCAGTATCAGTCTGTAGTGTTCAGTATCAGCCTGTATTGTTCAGTATCAGCCTGTAGTGTTCAGTATCAGCCTGTAGTGTTCAGTATCAGTCTGTAGTGTTCAGTATCAGTCTGTAGTGTTCAGTATCAGCCTGTAGGGTTCAGTATCAGCCTGTAGGGTTCAGTATCAGCCTGTAGGGTTCAGTATCAGCCTGTAGTGTTCAGTATCAGTCTGTAGTGTTCAGTATCAGTCTGTAGTGTTCAGTATCATCCTGTAGTGCTCAGTATCAGCCTGTAGTGTTCAGTACCAGCCTGTATTGTTCAGTATCAGTCTGTAGTGTTCAGTATCAGCCTGTAGTGTTCAGTATCAGCCTGTAGTGTTCAGTATCAGCCTGTAGTGTTCAGTATCAGCCTGTAGTGTTCAGTATCAGTCTGTAGTGTTCAGTATCAGCCTGTATTGTTCAGTATCAGCCTGTAGTGTTCAGTATCAGCCTGTAGTGTTCAGTATCAGCCTGTAGTGTTCAGTATCAGTCTGTAGTGTTCAGTATCAGTCTGTAGTGTTCAGTATCAGCCTGTATTGTTCAGTATCAGTCTGTAGTGTTCAGTATCAGCCTGTAGTGTTCAGTATCAGCCTGTAGTGTTCAGTATCAGCCTGTAGTGTTCAGTATCAGCCTGTAGTGTTCAGTATCAGTCTGTAGTGTTCAGTATCAGCCTGTATTGTTCAGTATCAGCCTGTAGTGTTCAGTATCAGCCTGTAGTGTTCAGTATCAGCCTGTAGTGTTCAGTATCAGTCTGTAGTGTTCAGTATCAGTCTGTAGTGTTCAGTATCAGCCTGTAGTGTTCAGTATCAGTCTGTAGTGTTCAGTATCAGTCTGTAGTGTTCAGTATCAGCCTGTAGTGTTCAGTATCAGTCTGTAGTGTTCAGTATCAGCCTGTAGTGTTCAGTATCAGCCTGTAGTGTTCAGTATCAGTCTGTAGTGTTCAGTATCAGCCTGTAGTGTTCAGTATCAGTATGTAGTGTTCAGTATCAGTCTGTAGTGTTCAGTATCAGTCTGTAGTGTTCAGTATCAGCCTGTAGTGTTCAGTATCAGCCTGTAGTGTTCAGTATCAGCCTGTAGAGTTCAGTATCAGCCTGTAGTGTTCAGTATCAGTCTGTAGTGTTCAGTATCAGCCTGTAGTGTTCAGTATCAGTCTGTAGTGTTCAGTATCAGCCTGTAGAGTTCAGTATCAGCCTGTAGTGTTCAGTATCAGCCTGTAGTGTTCAGTATCAGCCTGTAGTGTTCAGTATCAGCCTGTAGTGTTCGTATCAGCCTGTAGTGTTCAGTATCTGCCTGTAGTGTTCAGTATCAGCCTGTAGTGTTCAGTATCAGCCTGTAGTGTTCAGTATCAGCCTGTAGTGTTCAGTATCAGCCTGTAGTGTTCAGTATTAGTCTGTATGGTACCAGTGAAAGCCTGTATGGTACCAGTGAAAGCCTGTATGGTACCAGTGAAAGCCTGTATGGTACCAGTGGAAGCCTGTATGGTACCAGTGGAAGCCTGTATGGTACCAGTGAAAGCCTGTATGGTACCAGTGAAAGCCTGTATGGTACCAGTGGAAGCCTGTATGGTACCAGTGGAAGCCTGTATGGTACCAGTGAAAGCCTGTATGGTACCAGTGAAAGTCTGTATGGTACCAGTGAAAGCCTGTATGGTACCAGTGAAAGCCTGTATGGTACCAGTGGAAGCCTGTATGGTACCAGTGGAAGCCTGTATGGTACCAGTGGAAGCCTGTATGGTACCAGTGGAAGCCTGTATGGTACTAGACCCATTGTGTGTGTTCTGTAAGAGGAACAGTTTTAGTTGTTGGTAAAAGTGACAGAAAGAGCCCTTGTGTCGGCAGCCTTTGAGCACCAGCGTGTAACAGCTGTGTATCGGAGAACACACACACACACACACACACACACACACACACACACACGAATAACAGACAGTTATACCTGTAAGACAGCTTCCCTTGGTTTACCTCTCTCTGTCTCTAAGTGGAACCACATAGTCACAACAAGACACAACACAGTCCACAAAAGGAAGTATCCTGTTGTCGTGTAGCAGATGAGTTGTAACCAACATAGATTGTGCCAGAGACAGCCAAGGAGACAGATTGAGCTCTGACACTTCCGTCACTATGGTTGCGTCCCAATTGGCACCCCGTTCCCTATGTAGCCCTGGCCAAAAGTAGTGAACTACATAGGGAATAGGGCGCCATTTGGGACGCACTCTATCACATTATTCATACTGCCATTGTGGCCGCATCGTTTTAGTGAGGAGGCATGTCTTGGAGTTCTAGTCCACTGAGTGTTGCTATGGTTCCATCTCAATAACAGTGGGTGGGGCAACATGGAGCATCCCACTTGCCTTTCGTATACTAGGTCCTACTCACCATCCTCAAATGAATGGAGGCCACAGACAGACACGTTAATGTCTACAAAAAAAAACTATTATTTTGCCAGACGTACTGTTGCATAGAAAAGGTCATCTCTGGTCAAATCTTTGGTGTCTGTGAGACAACGAGACTATAAGAATGTGTATTCCAAGTTCTTCAGAGCCTGATTAGAGAGAGAGAGAGAGAGAGAGAGAGAGAGAGAGAGAGAGAGAGAGAGAGAGAGAGAGAGAGAGAGAGAGAGAGAGAGAGAGAGAGAGAGAGAGAGAGAGAGAGAGAGAGAGAGAGAGAGAGAGAGAGAGAGAGAGAGAGAGAGAGAGAGAGAGAGAGAGAGAGAGAGAGAGAGAGAGAGAGAGAGAGAGAGAGAGAGAGAGAGAGAGAGAGAGAGAGAGAGAGAGAGAGAGAGAGAGAGAGAGAGAGAGAGAGAGAGAGAGAGAGAGAGAGAGAGACTCTACCATCCCATAGAAAGTTTTGTCATACTCTTGGCAAGAGCCTCTTCGTGGGTGGGGTGAGATGTATTTTCCCTTTCCCAACGCGCGCACACACACCTGGACTCAGGTAATTGTGTGTGTGCGCTGCTCGCACGTGTGAATGTATGTGTGTGGGGTGCTTACGCCTGTGTGTGTGCGAGCAAGCAAACGTGCCCGGGCCTGCACTCAAGTCAACCTCTGTTCAGTCTGACCGCCCTCCTAACAGTTCTGAACACGTCTCCTCAGCTCACTAGCCAACCGCTGAGTCTAACCCCCACCCTCATTACACATTGTTCACTACACCTGGAAGCAGTAGTGTTACAACACCGTCTGTCCTGACAGACAGCACAGCACTGAGCAGCTTAAGGAAGGACTTTCTGGTAGAGGAGTAACAGTATCCACTGTAAGCCAGTGAACCCATGGTCTCCGTGGTTGGATTAGTTTGAGGAATGTGGCGCGGAAGCTAGCAAGGTAAAGGTTTGGGTAGGTAGCAGAGTCGAGAAGTTGTGTTGTGTTGGAATGGTTTGTTTGAATGGGCTGTTGGAATGGTTTGTTTGAATGGGCTGTTGGAATGGTTTGTTTGAATGGGCTGTTGGAATGGGCTGTTGGAATGGGCTGTTGGAATGGGCTGTTGGAATGGTTTGTTGGAATGGTTTGTTGGAATGGGCTGTTGGAATGGGCTGTTGGAATGGTTTGTTGGAATGGGCTGTTGGAATGGGCTGTTGGGTATTTGTGAATTAAGTTACTTTAGCTAGTATCAGCTCAGGTGATTAAGATTTGAGGCCTACAATCTGAGATGTAGATATACAGCCAATACTACCTCAAATGTAATTGAACTCCAAACCAGGTTAACTAGATGGCTGGAATAGGTCAGCGTTTCTCATCATTAATCTTGTTCTGGAAGCAGCTCTGCAGAGTGGTCACTAGCTAGCACAGCCACAATGTCATAAAATCAGATTTTTAAACCTAACCTTGAACACACTGCTAACCCTAATGCCTAACCTTAAATTAAGACCAAAACGCTAATTTCTGTTTTCATTCATTTTTACAATAATGCCTTTGCAGCTGGCCTATCTAAGGGGAAATCACTCAATTCTGCCTCCAGGACAAGACTCATGACAATAAACGTCAACTTGCATGGCTGTATCAGAAACCCAAACCAGGTTAGAGAGAGAGAGATGGCTGTAACAAAAACCCAAACCAGGTTAGAGACAGAGATGGCTGTAACAGAAACCCAAACCAGGTTAGACAGAGAGATGGCTGTAACAGAAACCAAAACCAGGTTAGAGAGCGAGATGGCTGTAACAGAAACCCAAACCAGGTTAGAGACAGAGAGATGGCTGTAACCGAAACCCAAACCAGGTTAGAGAGAGAGATGGCTGTAACAGAAACCCAAACCAGGTTAGAGAGAGAGATGGCTGCAACAGAAACCCAAACCAGGTTAGAGAGAGAGAGAGAGATGGCTGTAACAGAAACCCAAACCAGGTTAGAGACAGAGAGATGGCTGTAACAGAAACCCAAACCAGGTTAGAGACAGAGATGTCTGTAACAGAAACCCAAACCAGGTTAGAGAGAGAGATGGCTGTAACAGAAACCCAAACCAGGTTAGAGAGAGAGAGAGATGGCTGTAACAGAAACCCAAACCAGGTTAGAGACAGAGAGATGGCTGTAACAGAAACCCAAACCAGGTTAGAGACAGAGATGGCTGTAACAGAAACCCAAACCAGGTTAGAGAGAGAGATGGCTGTAACAGAAACCCAAACCAGGTTAGAGACAGAGATGGCTGTAACAGAAACCCAAACCAGGTTAGAGACAGAGAGATGGCTGTAACAGAAACCCAAACCAGGTTAGAGACAGAGATGGCTCGCTGTAAGCGCCAAAACAGAGTCTGAGCTCAGATGTACATGGCTGCTGAGACTACACTCCTTGTATGTGTGTAATTACCAAGAGCCAAACTGCCTAAGAGCCAATGTTGACATTTTCTGTAATCTTCTCGCTCTCTCTCTCGCTCTCTCTCTCTCTCTCTCTCTCTCTCTCTCTCTCTCTCTCTCTCTCTCTCTCTCTCTCTCTCTCTCTCTCTCTCTCTCTCTCTCTCTCTCTCTCTCTCTCTCTCTCTCTCTCTCTCTTTCTCTTTCTCTCTCCCCTCTCACCATTTAGGCTTGTTTGTGTAATTTGTGAATTGGTTACCACTTACAGAGTTGTTGCTACTCAAGATCTTTTGGGGACGGTATGTGTTCATGTGCAATTATGAAGCACTGGTGCTGTGGCACTACAAGATATCTAGTACATTTAGTGTGATGCGTTTCCACCCAGGTGTAAAACATGCCCTCCTCTGCTCGCTGCCTTAGCAGACAGCTAGCCTCTCAGCAAAAAGGATAGGGACCTACTAAGAACCCTTTTGATCAGAATAACTATTTTTGGTAGACTAGGGTTCTTTGTAAGGCAAAGGGTTCTACCTAGAACCTTTAACATCCTAAGAACCGTTTTGGGAAGAAAGGCTTCTTTGATGATTCTTTGGAAGGAAAGAAGGATTCTTTGGAAGGCAAGAAGGATTCTTTGGAAGGCAATAAGGATTCTTTGGAAGGCAAGAAGGGTTCTACATAGAACCAACCATATATAACATGCTCTATTGCAGGGAGATTTTCTGAATTGTTTGTTTTACTGTAATATCTGTGTTTTTGCATGTACATTGATTGGTTGATTATGCTATACTAAGATAAATAACATACAGTTTTCTAAACAAATCCAATCTGTTAGTAATTGGATTTATTGCACCCATTACTGAGATGTTTGTTCCAGTTAAGATGATTGAGGGAGTCTCAGTATTCAATCTTCCCTACCCTGGCAGTCATTCTGAATGCAGGTTGAGGGTGATTTAACAATTCCATTTGTTGGATATAATAATATAATAATATCCCATTTAGCAGACGCTTTTATCCAAAGCGACTTACAGTCATGCGTGCATACATTTTTGTGTATGGGTGGTCCCGGGGATCGAACCCACTACCTTGGCGTTACAAGCGCCGTGCTCTACCAGCTGAGCTACAGAGGACCATATCCTAATTCTGGCTCGATTCCAATAGGAATTACACATCACTTTGACTTGCAGGCCTGATGTGGTCTGTAAACCAGGAGGTTCCTAACACCACTGTGTTAGGGTAGAACTAGGCCCTCAAAGAAAAGCCTTATGATATGCAGTACATTGAGGGCACAAAACATTACATAGACTGACCAGGTGAATCCAGGTGAAAGCTATGATCCCTTATTGATGTCACTTGTAAAATCCACCTCAATCAGTGTAGATGAAGGGGAGAAGACAAGTTAAAGAAGGATTTTTAAGCCTTGAGACAATTGAGACATGGATTGTGTATGTGTGCCATTCAGAGGGTGAATGGGCAAGACAAAAGATTGAAGTGCCTTTGAACAGGGTATGGTAGAAGGTGCCAGGCGCTCCCGTTTGTGTCAAGAACTGCAACGTTGCTGGGTTTTTCACGCGCAACAGTTTCCCGTATGTATTGAGAATGGTCCACCACCCAAAGTACATCCAGCCAATTTGAGACAACTGTGGGAAGCATTGGAGTCAACATGGACCAGCATCCCTGTGGAATGCTTTTGACACCTTGTAGTCTATGCCCCGACGAATTGAGGCTGTTCTGAGGCAAAAAGGGGGGGGAGTGTTCCTAATGTTTGGTATACTCAGTGTATCTAACGGCATAAATAATTTAATTTTAAAGGCTGGTGGAACCGTTCTAGGAAGAACCTATAGATGATAAAATGTTTATTGGTAGAACCCTTCATAGGGGGTTCTAGGTAGAAACATATACAGGTGGTTCTTTGAAGAACCCTACACCAAAAACTCAATCTTCTTTTTATCCTCTCTCTGTTTCATTCCATCTGAACATCTGAATCCCTCCAGCCTGTTAGGACAGTCTCTTTCTCCCTTTCTCTCTTTCTACCTCTCTCTCTCTATGTCTGTCTGTCTGTCTATTAATGTAATATATCTATCCTTTGATGAGCATCCAGATATTTATCAAAATAACCTATGACGTATTTTGCAGTTAGCTTTAATAGAATTTGCTTCCATGTGTAGGTCTTCTGTTTGGCCCATTCTACTCACATGATGTGTCCTGAATAACTTGAAAGCTTTATGCCACAACGCTAAATTAGGTTTGCGGCATGGCATATGATTTAAATTTACAAGCTCATTTTCGAAGGGGGTCTTTTCCAAAAGGAACTCCGTGTGCTCCCTGAACAGTCTGAACTGGTATTCACAGAGGCTCCATGAGCAGTCTGAACTGATATTCACAGAGGCTCCATGAGCAGTCTGAACTGGTATTCACAGTGGCTCCATGAACAGTCTGAATAGGTATTCACAGAGGCTCCATGAGCAGTCTGAACTGCTATTCACAGAGGCTCCATGAACAGTCTGAACAGGTATTCACAGAGGCTCCATGAGCAGTCTGAACTGGTATTCACAGAGGCTCCATGAACAGTCTGAACAGGTATTCACAGAGGCTCCATGAGCAGTCTGAACTGGTATTCACAGAGGCTCCATGAGCAGTCAAAACTGGTATTCACAGTGGCTCCATGAGCAGTTTTAACTGGTATTCACAGTGGCTCCATGAGAAGTCTGAACTGGTATTCACAGTGGCTCCATGAGCAGTCTAAACTGGTATTCACAGTGGCTCCATGAGCAGTCTAAACAGCTATTCACAGATGCTCCATGAGCAGTCTGAACTGGTATTCACAGTGGCTCCATGAGCAGTCTGAACTGGTATTCACAGAGGCTCCATGAGCAGTCTGAACTGGTATTCACAGTGGCTCCATGAGCAGTCTAAACTGGTATTGACAGTGGCTCCATTAGCAGTCTGAACTGGTATTCACAGTGGCTCCATTGCAGTCTGAACAGGTATTCACAGTGGCTCCATGAGCAGTCTGAACAGGTATTCACAGAGGCTCCATGAGCAGTCTAAACTGGTATTCACAGAGGCTCAATGAGCAGTCTGAACTGATATTCACAGAGGTTCCATGAGCAGTCTGAACTGGTATTCACAGAGGCTCCATAAGCAGTCTAAACTGGTATTCACAGAGGCTCCATGAGCAGTCTAAACTGGTATTCACAGAGGCTCCATGAGCAGTCTAAACTGGTATTCACAGAGGCTCCATGAGCAGTCTAAACTGGTATTCAGAGGCTCCATGAGCAGTCTAAACTGGTATTCACAGAGGCTCCATGAGCAGTCTAAACTGGTATTCACAGAGGCTCCATGAGCAGTCTAACCTGGTATTCACAGAGGCTCCATGAGCAGTCTGAACTGGTATTCACAGTGGCTCCATGAGCAGTCTGAACTGGTATTCACAGAGGCTCCATGAGCAGTCTGAACTGGTATTCACAGAGGCTCCATGAGCAGTCTGAACTGGTATTCACAGTGGTTCCATGAGCAGTCTGAACAGCTATTCACAGTGGCTCCATGAGCAGTCTGAACAGGTATTCACAGTGGCTCCATGAGCAGTCTGAACTGGTATTCACAGTGGCTCCAAGAGCAGTCTGAAAAGGTATTCACAGTGGCTCCATGAGCAGTCTGAACAGGTATTCACAGTGGCTCCATGAGCAGTCTAAACTGGTATTCACAGTGGCTCCATGAGCAGTCTGAACTGGTATTCACAGTGGCTCCATGTCAGTCTGAATAGGAATTCACAGTGGCTCCATGTCAGTCTGAACAGGTATTCACAGTGGCTCCATTAGCAATCTAAACTGGTATTCACAGAGGCTCCATGAGCAGTCTAAACTGGTATTCACAGAGGCTCCATGAGCAGTCTAAACTGGTATTCACAGAGGCTCCATGAGCAGTCTAAACTGGTATTCACAGTGGCTCCATGAGCAGTCTAAACTTGTATTTACAGTGGCTCCATGAGCAGTCTAAACTGGTATTCACATAGGCTCCATGAGCAGTCTAAACTGGTATTCACAAAGGCTCCATGAGCAGTCTGAACAGGTATTCACAGTTGCTCCATGAGCAGGTTGAACTGGTATTCACAGAGGCTCCATGAGCAGTCTGAACTGGTATTCACAGAGGCTCCATGAGCAGTCTGAACTGGTATTCACAGTGGTTCCATGAGCAGTCTGAACAGCTATTCACAGTGGCTCCATGAGCAGTCTGAACAGGTATTCACAGAGGCTCCATGAGCAGTCTAAACTGGTATTCACAGAGGCTCAATGAGCAGTCTGAACTGATATTCACAGAGGTTCCATGAGCAGTCTGAACTGGTATTCACAGAGGCTCCATAAGCAGTCTAAACTGGTATTCACAGAGGCTCCATGAGCAGTCTAAACTGGTATTCACAGAGGCTCCATGAGCAGTCTAAACTGGTATTCACAGAGGCTCCATGAGCAGTCTAAACTGGTATTCACAGAGGCTCCATGAGCAGTCTAAACTGGTATTCACAGAGGCTCCATGAGCAGTCTAACCTGGTATTCACAGAGGCTCCATGAGCAGTCTGAACTGGTATTCACAGTGGCTCCATGAGCAGTCTGAACTGGTATTCACAGAGGCTCCATGAGCAGTCTGAACTGGTATTCACAGAGGCTCCATGAGCAGTCTGAACTGGTATTCACAGTGGTTCCATGAGCAGTCTGATCAGCTATTCACAGTGGCTCCATGAGCAGTCTGAACAGGTATTCACAGTGGCTCCATGAGCAGTCTGAACTGGTATTCACAGTGGCTCCAAGAGCAGTCTGAAAAGGTATTCACAGTGGCTCCATGAGCAGTCTGAACAGGTATTCACAGTGGCTCCATGAGCAGTCTAAACTGGTATTCACAGTGGCTCCATGAGCAGTCTGAACTGGTATTCACATTGGCTCCATGTCAGTCTGAATAGGAATTCACAGTGGCTCCATGTCAGTCTGAACAGGTATTCACAGTGGCTCCATTAGCAATCTAAACTGGTATTCACAGAGGCTCCTTGAGCAGTCTAAACTGGTATTCACAGAGGCTCCATGAGCAGTCTAAACTGGTATTCACAGAGGCTCCATGAGCAGTCTAAACTGGTATTCACAGTGGCTCCATGAGCAGTCTAAACTTGTATTTACAGTGGCTCCATGAGCAGTCTAAACTGGTATTCACATAGGCTCCATGAGCAGTCTAAACTGGTATTCACAAAGGCTCCATGAGCAGTCTGAACAGGTATTCACAGTTGCTCCATGAGCAGGTTGAACTGGTATTCACAGAGGCTCCATGAGCAGTCTGAACTGGTATTCACAGAGGCTCCATGAGCAGTCTGAACTGGTATTCACAGTGGTTCCATGAGCAGTCTGAACAGCTATTCACAGTGGCTCCATGAGCAGTCTGAACAGGTATTCACAGTGGCTCCATGAGCAGTCTGAACTGGTATTCACAGTGGCTCCATGAGCAGTCTGAAAAGGTATTCACAGTGGCTCCATTAGCAGTCTGAACAGGTATTCACAGTGGCTCCATGAGCAGTCTAAACTGGTATTCACAGTGGCTCCATGAGCAGTCTGAACTGGTATTCACAGTGGCTCCATGTCAGTCTGAACAGGTATTCACAGTGGCTCCATGTCAGTCTGAACAGGTATTCACAGTGGCTCATGAGCAGTCTAAACTGGTATTTACAGAGGCTCCATGAGCAGTCTAAACTGGTATTCACAGAGGCTCCATGAGCAGTCTAAACTGGTATTCACAGAGGCTCCATGAGCAGTCTAAACTGGTATTCACAGTGGCTCCATGAGCAGTCTAAACTGGTATTCTCAGTGGCTCCATGAGCAGTCTAAACTGGTATTCACAGAGGCTCTATGAGCAGTCTAAACTGGTATTCACAGAGGCTCCATGAGCAGTCTGAACAGGTATTCACAGAGGCTCCATTAGTGGAATACTTCATGTTGTACTAAAAACTCACACTAAAAACTCACACTCTGACTTTGCTGATGACTATGATATGTGGTTGTCTCACCTGGCTATCTTAAGATGAATGTACTTACTATGACTGTGATATGTGGTTGTCTCACCTGGCTATCTTAAGATGAATGTACTTACTATGACTGTGATATGTGGTTGTCTCACCTGGCTATCTTAAGATGAATGTACTTACTATGACTGTGATATGTGGTTGTCTCACCTGGCTATCTTAAGATGAATGTACTTACTATGACTGTGATATGTGGTTGTCTCACCTGGCTATCTTAAGATGAATGTATTTACTATGACTGTGATATGTGGTTGTCTCACCTGGCTATCTTAAGATGAATGTACTGACTATGACTGTGATATGTGGTTGTCTCACCTGGCTATCTTAAGATGAATGTACTTACTATGACTGTGATATGTGGTTGTCTCACCTGGCTATCTTAAGATGAATGTACTTACTATGACTGTGATATGTGGTTGTCTCACCTGGCTATCTTAAGATGAATGTACTTACTATGACTGTGATATGTGGTTGTCTCACCTGGCTATCTTAAGATGAATGTACTTACTATGACTGTGATATGTGGTTGTCTCACCTGGCTATCTTAAGATGAATGTACTTACTATGACTGTGATATGTGGTTGTCTCACCTGGCTATCTTAAGATGAATGTACTTACTATGACTGTGATATGTGGTTGTCTCACCTGGCTATCTTAAGATGAATGTACTTACTATGACTGTGATATGTGGTTGTCTCACCTGGCTATCTTAAGATGAATGTACTTACTATGACTGTGATATATGGTTGTCTCACCTGGCTATCTTAAGATGAATGTACTTACTATGACTGTGATATGTGGTTGTCTCACCTGGCTATCTTAAGATGAATGTACTTACTATGACTGTGATATGTGGTTGTCTCACCTGGCTATCTTAAGATGAATGTACTTACTATGACTGTGATATATGGTTGTCTCACCTGGCTATCTTAAGATGAATGTACTTACTATGACTGTGATATGTGGTTGTCTCACCTGGCTATCTTAAGATGAATGTACTTACTATGACTGTGATATGTGGTTGTCTCACCTGGCTATCTTAAGATGAATGTACTTACTATGACTGTGATATGTGGTTGTCTCACCTGGCTATCTTAAGATGAATGTACTTACTATGACTGTGATATGTGGTTGTCTCACCTGGCTATCTTAAGATGAATGCACTAACTGGAAGTCACTCTGGATAAGAGCGTCTGCTAATCCAGGGGTTCCTAATGTTTTTCACTCAGGCCCCCCTTCCAGCATTGGGGAACATCCCCTCCCCCCACGTCTATTTCTATGGGCACAAGCTCTGTTCATGACACAAACTGTTCACACCCCTCTTGTTGGTGCAGATACATTTTTTCTTGCAATTCTATACATTTTGCCATGTCTAATGTGTATGCATGTGATATTTGAGTCACTCAAACATTACAACAAAATCTATGGACTAATAAACCTAGCTAAAACATTTTAGCTGATCCGGACTAGTTGATCTGTGGTCTATATATTCATTTCATGTGACTCGTTTTGATACCTGCTTGATTATACAATGTTATTTTTGAATTTGGTTGTTTAGTCTCAAGCTCTCTGACTAACACCGTCTGTCTCTGGTCAACAGGTGCTGCTTGGTCACTGGGTCACTGTGTCTCCTGTCTCCTCCCCTGGCTCCTAACCCTCCTTGCGTTTGATTTGGCAAGCAGACCAGCCCAGAGCCACTTAGCATTTTAAGGCTGAAACAATGCTGAAATCAGACGGACGTCATCATCACTGCTCTCCTCTGTCATTTATCTCAATGGGAAGTGAAATATGGGACTGACTACTGTGGTGACCCTCCCTGCTGTTTGCCCCTTGACCTTTGAACTGGGACCTGTGTGAACCTGTGTTCTGTGCTCAAGGCGACAAGGTGACTCCGCTCTGAGTAACTTTTTGGAAACATTTTGTAAACATTGTGGTAACATTTTTGGAAACATTTTGGAAGCATTGTGAAGACATTTTTGTAAACATTCTGGAAACATTTTTGTAAACATTCTGGAAACATTGTTTACAGTTTTAGGCCTCTCCTAGTTGTGTTGATATTTCGATGCAAGCTGTCCATTTGAGACTTTAAAAAAACAACTTTAATCAGTCTATTGAAACTGACAACCTAAGCCATATCTCCTGGTTTGAGAGCACACTTTCTGAAGTATCACACAAACATCTCAAGTTTCCTGTATCTTGGTCCTGGAGGCTGAAGCTTGGGTCACCATGGCGACAGACTCTCCCAACCCCTCCCTGAGGTCCAGAGTTACATTGACGACGGACAACGACTACTACATGAGCATGTCCAGCCTCCCCTGCTGCCACTTCCTGTCAGCCGACATCATCAACGTGGGTAAGTCAAACCATTTCCTGTTTCCTGTTTGATGCTGAATGCTGCACGTGCCTACCATTGGTTGGCTACTGTACATGTGAGTGAGAGTTGCTGAGTTCCATGGCTTAGGGTTTAAATTGGTTTGCTTATATAATCTATTCTCCTCATCTCCACATCTCCTCATCTCTACATCTCCACATCTTTCATCTCTATATCTCCAACATCTCCACATCTTTCATCTCCACATCTCCTAATCTCCTCATCTCCACATCTTTCATTTCCTCATCTCCACATCTCCCCATCTTTCATCTCCACATCTCCTCATCTCCACATCTTTCATCTCCTCATCTCTACATCTTTCATCTCCACATATCCACATCTTTCATCTCCACATATCCACATCTTTCATCTCCACATCTCCACATCTCATCTCCACATCTCCTCATCTCCACATCTTACATCTCCTCATCTCCTCATTTCCACATCTCCACATCTTTCATCTCCTCATCTCCACATCTCCACATCTCCACATCTCCTTATCTCCTCATCTCCACATATCCTCATCTCCACATCTCCACATCTCCTCATCCACACATCTCCTCATCTCCTCATCTCCACATCTCCTCATCTCCACATCACCACATCTCCTCATCTCCACATCTTTCATCTCCTCATCACCTCATCTCCACATCTCCTCATCTCCACATCTCCACATCTCCTCATCTCCTCATCTCCACATCTCCTCATCTCCACATCTTTCATCTCCACATCTCCTCATCTCCACATCTCCACATCTCCTCATCTCCTCATCTCCTCATCTCCACATCTCCACATCTCCTCATCTCCTCATCTCCACATCTCCTCATCCTCACATCTCCACATCTCCTCAGAGTGTCTCTCAGACAGACACCCTACTACTGAGCCTGCATAGCTTCAGACTGCCTGCCTGAGACAGAGAGAGGCAGAGAAAGAGATCTTAGTGCACACATTCCCGGGCTATATGCCAAGCATCATTGTAGTCTGACTGAAACCCAAACCAGGTTAGAGAGACCCCCTCTCTCTAACCTGGTTTGAGTTTCAGTCAGACTACAATGGCAATACATCATTTACCTGTAGTCTAGACATAGTTTATACAGCGTGGTATAGCTGTAGTCTAGACATAGTTTATACAGCGTGGTATAGCTGTAGTCTAGACATAGTTTATACAGCGTGGTATAGCTGTAGTCTAGACATAGTTTATACAGCGTGGTATAGCTGTAGTCTAGACATAGTTTATACGGCGTGGTATAGCTGTAGTCTAGACATAGTTTATACAGCGTGGTATAGCTGTAGTCTAGACATAGTTTATACAGCGTGGTATAGCTGTAGTCTAGACATAGTTTATACAGCGTGGTATAGCCACAATAACAGGGTAAGTCTAGTCAATACCATCTCAATTCAATGTAGGCCTGGTTTAGCAATCTGATTCACCCTGAATGAATGAGGTTTTATTGGTAGATTGGTGAATTGAACAGAAAAGACCTGCTGGATAATTCTAGGCTGGTTGTGTGTTCAACTACTGCCTGCCAGGAGTGACTGGATCTTTTGGTTCATTTCTCTGGATTCATCTGTCAAAAGCAGTTGTGTAAGAAACTAGGACTCAATAGAGTTGTGCCTCATCGTAATCCCTAAAGGACATTCCTTCAAGCAGGAGTAGAAATGACGCCCTCTTCCTTTGCTCATATTCCTACCGTGAATAGAGATGATTAGGATATGGGATTCTTAAGCCTTGTTTACACAGCCAGTGAATCTGTCCTCTAGTTTTACAGTCAATGAATTTCTCCTCTAGTTTTACAGTCAGTGAATTTCTACGGTTTGTTCTAAAGTCAATTCATAATAGTCTCTGCTTCACGAAGCAACTTGATGCCACTGCACTGTGATAAATGTATACCACCCCTGAGTTGCAATGCAAACTGTAAAAAGAACAAAATCACTGAAAAGGTCACAGGAGGATTTGTGGTGGGCATATGCACCGACTGCGCTGTCCTCGCTCTAAATTCAGCTCAATATGTTGTTCTGAAGGAGTGGAGCAGAGTCTCAGCAAGGCACACTGGTTTTGTATTTATCTGCATTCTGAAAAGGACACAAACGTCACTCAGCCAGACGGCAGCCCCTTTGGAGAACAACACACCTTAGTGCCTGCTCTAGTCTGACAATAAAATAAGTGACCCTGCCAGAGTTCATAACGAGACAAAGTTTTTCAGAATTCGATAACGCCCTCTCGCTGTGTTTTGTTTTCATACTCCAAATCCAGATGGTGTGTTCCTAGATTATGCGGAATAATGACATGATGATGTCACAATAACAAACTTTTAGGTTCTTTACTTAGGATAGTGGTGCTTGTTTCAACAATCGCCTAAAGAAAACCAAATGTAGTTATCATGTGATAAGACTGTACTTACCATCTCGTTGAAAGAACATTCAAAGTCCTCATGCCCTTCCTGCACGGAACCAATACCCACAAACCGTTTTGGTTCCACACCTGCACACGATTCATCTGTCGAGCCAGGTAAATGTAGCTATATTTTGCATAAACCCAGGGTATTCCACAGTTCCGCTCTATGACAAAGGTCATGTAATTTCTACAATGGAGGTGTCATTGCTCTACAAGATGAAATGCCCTCGTCCACCCCTGAAGAGGCTCTGTGGATGTTCATGCTAATTAGTGGGCTCACATTTCTATGCAAACGAGGAAAGGTAGGTTGAGGCATATAATGACTTCTGAAACCCTCTGCTGGTGCAATATAATTGCTCTAACTCCCTCTCCTTTGTAGGTTCAGGCTTGGCGCTTGCTCGCCAGTCAATTCACGTTTTTTGAATCATCATGCAACCGGGGACTTCTTTGAACCATCTCTGGGCTGAATAGTGATTATGTTGTTTGTTGTGAGGATCGTTTTCAAAACCCATCCAGTGAATGAAGGTCATCTGTGGTTACATTCTAGCACCTCTGGTTCAGGGCCGTTCAGCTAGACATGCTAACAGCTGTAGTGTTGATTTCCCTCTCGGATTCTTCTCATGCATCTGTTTAACCTGGCACATATGCTCTGAAGCCCACAGAGAGGAGGATTATGGGTAATTACTAGTAGTGGCTGAGAGTCAAATCGGTGCCCTGCTGGAGGGAGCGATTTGATTGGCACAGACCACGGCTTAGATCGGTGATGCTTGTGGGGCTCTTCTAAACAATTTCTTGGACTGTGTTTTAGGATTTACTGATGTGTGGCTAAAGTTATGATAATTATCCCAAACACACTCTCTCTGTCCCTCCCTCTCTCTCCCTCCCTCCCTCACGCTCTCTGTCACCATTTTCCCCACCCTGTTTGATCCGTAACACCAGTAGAGAACCCACAGAGACTGTCTGACTCACAAGCGTATGTGTTTATGTATGACATATCTGTGACTTCTGTCTGTGACGTGACATATTCCCATACATCTGGCAACACGCTCACATCCGGTTGCCAGGGTTTTCTCCTATACACGTAGAAAGCCCTCAGGGATAGACTTGCAGTATATAGACATAGGGCTCTGATCAAAAGTAGTGCACTTATATATTAAGAACAGGGTGCCATTTGGGAGGCAGCCAGGAACTCATCTCTCAACCTTAATCCAGACATTTCATGGAAATTCCATAGAAATACAGTGGGGGAAAAAAGTATTTAGTCAGCCACCAATTGTGCAAGTTCTCCCACTTAAAAAGATGAGAGAGGCCTGTAATTTTCATCATAGGTACACGTCAACTATGACAGACAAAATGAGATTTTTTTTCTTCAGAAAATCACATTGTAGGATTTTTAATGCATTTATTTGCAAATTATGGTGGAAAATAAGTATTTGGTCAATAACAAAAGTTTCTCAATACTTTGTTATATACCCTTTGTTGGCAATGACACAGGTCAAACGTTTTCTGTAAGTCTTCACAAGGTTTTCACACACTGTTGCTGGTAATTTGGCCCATTCCTCCATGCAGATCTCCTCTAGAGCAGTGATGTTTTGGGGCTGTCGCTGGGCAACACAAACTTTCAACTCCCTCCAAAGATTTTCTATGGGGTTGAGATCTGGAGACTGGCTAGGCCACTCCAGGACCTTGAAATGCTTCTTACGAAGCCACTCCTTCATTGCCCGGGCGGTGTGTTTGGGATCATTGTCATGCTGAAAGACCCAGCCACATTTAATCTTCAATGCCCTTGCTGATGGAAGGAGGTTTTCACTCAAAATCTCACGATACATGGCCCCATTCATTCTTTCCTTTACACGGATCAGTCGTCCTGGTCCCTTTGCAGAAAAAACAGCCCCAAAGCATGATGTTTCCACCCCCATGCTTCACAGTAGGTATGGTGTTCTTTGGATGCAACTCAGCATTCTTTGTCCTCCAAACACGACGAGTTGAGTTTTTACCAAAAAGTTCTATTTTGGTTTCATCTGACCATATGACATTCTCCCAATCCTCTTCTGGATCATCCAAATGCACTCTAGCAAACTTCAGACGGGCCTGGACATGTACTGGCTTAAGCAGGGGGACACATCTTGCACTGCAGGATTTGAGTCCCTGGCGGCGTAGTGTGTTACTGATGGTAGGCTTTGTTACTTTGGTCCCAGCTCTCTGCAGGTCATTCACTAGGTCCCCCCATGTGGTTCTGGGATTTTTGCTCACCGTTCTTGTGATCATTTTGACCCCACAGGGATGAGATCTTGCGTGGAGCCCCAGATCGAGGGAGATTATCAGTGGTCTTGTATGTCTTCCATTTCCTAATAATTGCTCCCACAGTTGATTTCTTCAAACCAAGCTGCTTACCTATTGCAGATTCAGTCTTCCCAGCCTGGTGCAGGTCTACAGTTTTGTTTCTGGTGTCCTTTGACAGCTCTTTGGTCTTGGCCATAGTGGAGTTTGGAGTGTGACTGTTTGAGGTTGTGGACAGGTGTCTTTTATACTGATAACAAGTTCAAACAGGTGCCATTAATACAGGTAACGAGTGGAGGACAGAGGAGCCTCTTAAAGAAGAAGTTACAGGTCTGTGAGAGCCAGAAATCTTGCTTGTTTGTAGGTGACCAAATACTTATTTTCCACCATAATTTGCAAATAAATTCATAAAAAATCCTACAATGTGATTTTCTGGAATTTTTTTCCTCAATTTGTCTGTCATAGTTGACGTGTACCTATGATGAAAATTACAGGCCTCTCTCATCTTTTTAAGTGGGAGAACTTGCACAATTGGTGGCTGACTAAATACTTTTTTCCCCCACTGTATGATCTAATTTCTTAATACCTCCAGACCAACCGGTTCCTTCCTCTTTGGAATTCTGCATTCTGCAGCAAGTCCTGACCAGCTAAGAGCGAAGGGGGTGGGAGTTTGGGACTGTGTGGGAGTAAGGGGCTGGTTTGAAATGGGTTGAAAAAACAACAACATCGTATTTACTCAAACCAGAGCCCTCCAATTCACTGCTACCTGAAGCCCTGGAGAGACAATAATGGCCCATCTGTTAACTCTCATGCTATGTCGAATCCATAATTCTGTAGGACGGGGACCGCTACCATCGCTCAGACATTCTGATGGAGGGTGGTGTCGCTTTTAGAGAAGGGCAGTAGGGGGTTTCAGCTATGTCTTGATGGGATTGGGATTAAGTGTGATTTCACTTGGAAATGGTGTGTGTGTGTGTGTGTGTGTGTGTGTGTCTGTGTGTGTGTGTTTGTGTGAGGCCATGATACTTACCTTCAGTATGAGCCACATCTTAAGGCAACCCTGTTCCTGGAGAGCTACTCTCCTGTAGGTTTTCTGTCCAACCACAGTTGGAACTAACCTGATTTATCTTATCACCCAGCTAATTATTAGAATCAGGTGTGCTAGATTAGGTTTGAAGCGAAACCTACAGGACGGTAGCTCTCCAGGAACAGGGTTGGAGAGCCCTGCCTTAAGGGGTAGATGTAGACTTCAGTTTCATCTTATGTCTCGATTCACAGCACAATTTCATTCCCAAACGTCTGTCAGTGTTCCTCTGCATTCTGCAAATGTTGTGTGCTCTTCAAGTCACACACATACACACACACACGCACGCACGCACACGCACACAAAAAGCCTTTTCCAGCACTGTCTCTGACCACCAGCAGAGGTCAGTATTATTCCTTTTATCTCCTTAACAGGTAATAAAGATCTTGTCTTCTCATACCTGGGAAATGTGACAATTAATTAATTGTCTGTTTACCTTACCTTCCTCCCATGGGTATTCCGGGCTAGTTTTAAACTAACAAACATCATCCCTAAGGGAGAGAAAGTGTGTCTGAGTCATATCGAGTTTGGGAGAGACCTGCAGGTTACTTTTCCCATCTGATAAACAATCACTGATTGTGGATTGATATGTGACTGGAGCAGCAGAGGTTGGTTCTATGAAAAACTGGGGAACGGATGGAGGGATATGATGGATGGAATGGTGAAAACTAATGGAGTGAAAGAAGCTGCTACTGGTACCTGGTGGATAACGGAGACTAGGGAGAAATGATGGATGGATGTTATGGATAGTTCGATGGATGGATGAATGGATAATGGTGACCTGGGAGAAATGATGGATGGATGTTATGGATAGATGGATGGATGGATAATGGTGACCTGGGAGAAATTATGGATGGATGTTATGGATAGATGGATGGATGGATGGATAATGGTGACTAGGGAGAGATGATGGATGGATGTTATGGATAGATGGATGGATGGATAATGGTGACCTGGGAGAAATGATGGATGGATGTTATGGATAGATGGATGGATGGATGGATGGATAATGGTGACCTGGGAGAAATGATGGATGGATG